>NC_139344.1:47143896-47403896 GCF_055883805.1 Amblyomma maculatum
ACTAAAACGAAACCTCTGCAAGTGAAGCGGGGACCGAGGAAAAACGAATAACACTTCGCTGTACGATGCGCAGCACCGGCAAACTGCTTGAATGTTTTCAAGTGACCAAGCAGTCCACGAACCAATTTCACGCCGGCCTAATCTCAAGCGAATTACTGAGCGAGCCATAAATAATGATGTAAATGAAACAGCCAAGGAAAGAACGGGAGGTGTAGAAATTTGTCTGATCGCCTTCATCTCGCGCTTTTATGGGTTAGTCATCCCTCTCTAGGCGAAAGCCCGACGTTAGTACCGATAACCATCGCCAGCGCGAAAAACCTTTTCCTGCATTACTGCGTCGAGTAATCGCGTAAACAGTAAAAGCAGCATACAGTAAGCCACCGGACCCTCCCTCTTCAGGGGAAAGTTCTTACGATTCGGAATGGCGTTCATTACCACAAAGCTACCTTATCAAGCATCGAGATTTCATTTCGAGGCGGTTAGTTTTTGCGTCACTGATCCCCTGCTCTGGGGGCTCTTAGGGACGAAGGTGCTTGATGAGCAGATAATGCGGAGAGGGCCTTGCAGTGTCTAGCGCCGCGCAGTGAGACCCGCGCAGCCGCACGCGGTTTCAAAAGTCCTACTTAACGAGATGACATTAATATCAATTTTCGCAGCGTGGCAAATTTTCCAGCGGGGCGCATTCAAGGCGTTACCTCGCCGCCGACCGTGAGTATTCTCAGCTCAAAATCGGGACGGATTGCGCCGCCGCTCAGCTCCCTAATCGTCTCTGAAGCGTGCGGCGATCAGCGGGGACTTATCTAAATTAACCACATATGTCTTCGAGCCAGGTCGCCTTTTCAACGACGAAAAATGTAGAGGAACGGGCGTCCTGGTAATGGTGGGGGTGCTTTCTCGAGCACATGGCATACGAATGTTTCTCAGAGAACTAAGAAAAAAGCGCTTTATGCCACCCGAATAATCATGCTACACAGTAATAAAAAACTACAGAAGACGACGAGTTGTCGGACAAAGCCGCAGTATCCAACAAGAAAAATGAGCTGGCCAAACGAACACATTTCTCGGTGCTCACCAAAGGTTCACCGCAAATTACACAAGAGAAAAAGGTCATGCGAGTTTTAAATAGTTGTGCAGAATAGAGCAAGACAATTAAAGAAAAAAACAAGTACTTCACAGAATGTGCCTGATCGCAAGAAACGATTGACAGAAGTCAGCAGCTTAGCAAGCTTTACAGTTTACAGATTCATTCAGACGACTCGGACAATAACGTCTGCGCCAATTTAGCAGCGAAATACCATGAACCCTTCCCAAACGTCAGACCACGGAAAGTTCCTTTAAAAATTTTCTGTCATCTTAGTGCGCATTTCTCATACGGAAAACAATGTTTTGTTTTCCGTGAAATATTCTATTTCAGACCGCTTGATTTTGGCACATCTGGTTAGGGACGAAATATAAAGTAGTAGTAATAATAGTAGTAGTATGTGGTTATTTATTATTAGATATCAATAAGGTAGGAAAAGATGTTAGCTATAACCGGTATCTGCTTTCCAATATCGGAAGCACCTGAACTGGGGCAGCGGAAATAATGGGATAGTGAGGAAGCGGTAGATGAAATCATAGAGGTGATCGACAGAGAGAAAGGACAGGGTAGTTAAAAAAAAAATAGAGAGAGATATATACACTATAGTACAATATACAGTATGTTGTTTAAGGCCCGCCCGCAAATGTCTTAGGTCACTGAACACTCGGCACGTCGGGCGGGCCACCACAATTGTCGCAGTATAAAGCCGCTATTCTGTACGTGACTTCGAGCACATTAGGGCTTCACGGGCAACAACCACAATGCGTTTCTTGCAAGAACAAAACTTTTTCAAAAATTCTTTTTCCCCACACACTATCGAGAAATGGAACCGTCTGCCGTCATCTGTTGTTGAATGAGCCGATAGAATTATGTTTGAGAGCTCTTTAAAGAAGTTTTTTTTTTCTGCGGCGACGCTGCCTGCAGTATTGTGAAATAAAATAATAAATAAAAAATGGAAAAACCTAATATTATTAGCTGTGGAAATGTGACAGTCTAAGAAACCGTCCAGCCTGGTTACTTTTGGCAAAGACGGTACATCTTTTAAATGGATTAGAATATTCTGCCTTTCCCTCCTCTCCCCTAGAGGAGGAGAAGATTTCCTGCTTTTCACTTTGGCATCTGCCAACCGCCGCAAGTGGCAGGTCGCAGTTGGCTTTTTCGTGCACCAGCTTAGCAGGTGACAGGGGGTTGACTCCAAAAAGAGAAGAGGGGAATTCCCTTCTCCCTATTCTTAACGCGAAATACTTTTATGGCTCATGACACGTCAGCATGTCCGTCCGTGCGTCCGTGAGAAGTATCCCACTCCACTTCGCGAAATTCGCGGGATTCCACTTGTCAATCATCGTAATGACGTCATCATAAAAACAAAAATTCTGCCTCCGCCGGGAATCTACCCTCCATCCCTCGTATCCCCAGCCGACCGTTTTAACCAACTGCGCCACGCCCGGGATCGTGAAACGCACATCATAATTCTCCTTCTCTACCGTGAGGATGATAGTAGCGGGATTCCCCGAGTGACAGATACTGCGCCTTTCCTTTCCTGCAAACCAATTACACGGAAGGAAGAAACAGCTCAAACGGACGGGACGTGTAGAAAGGCTAGACAGACACATGAGCTGAACAGACACAGCTCATGCGTCTGTCTCGCCTTTCTACACGTCCCGTCCGTTTGAGCTGTTTCTTCCTTCCGTTCAACATGAACCAACCAATCCGACAAAGCACTCTTCTTGAAACCAATTATAGAATGCGGGTGAACTTTGATTCGTTCAACGGAACACTAGTTCTGTTCGACAAGGGGCGCGCGATGTACCATGAGCAGCAGCAACTCTCAGGCTTTCGCATTTCTCCACTGCAGATTCTGCAGGGCTCTCGGAATTTTATCTCCTGCCAACTGTAACCGGTCGCAGCTGACTTTGCCGTGTACCAGAGCTTCGCAGCCAGCGTTTCGTCCAAATAGGACCAATATGCTTTCGCATTATAGAAATAACTCACATAAACACGCAAGGCGGTCTGCCTACACACCAGGGGATAACTGCCAAAAGGGAAACAAAGGCTGCTCGTGTCAGAAAGGGCTAACGCTCCTTCCCTCGCCTTTACTTTCTACTCTTTCGGAACGGGATTTAACAACAAAAAAAAAAAACTGTTTGCTGCTGCTGAATGCACAGAAAAGCTAGGGAAAATGGCATGACGAAAACATAAAAAGAAAAGCAGACGCATTAGTATAAACATCACCTAACAATGGTCTTGATAAGTACTGTGTATGTGTTGTGTTGACATCTTCCTGTTAATTGACGTAGAGAAGCGACAGTAATCAATCACTGCGCTGGAGTTGCACTCCTCCTGACAATGCACTAATCATGTCTGATCACGGTGCTCGACGCTCTCCTATCATTGGAATCTTTCATCGATGATGCCCGAGATACGCTGATGAAGAAGGTCGATAGTTTCAAGTTTTCCAAGTTTTCTTCGGCAGACACACTGCCCCAAAAAGGCGACGCGTGGTTACAACGAAGAGGTAGAAGTATGGGAGCACCACTCACTCGTTCAACAACCCTGTTCCTGGTCGCCCTTAAAACTCAAAGCCTTCATCGTCCCTGGTGGCTTTCAGTAGCATCGAACACGCAAGCCTAGTCTTCCTTCCGGTTGTCGTTTTGCCACCTTTCTTCCCCTACGTTTTTTTTTTTTTTTTTTTTTTTTTTTTTTTTGCAACGATGGCTGCAGTCCACGCGGATGAGCGCTCGCAAATGAAGTGAAAGAAGTTGCACGCCCTCGCCTGATCACGTGCTATTCTTCCCAGCCTGACGCCATGAGGCGGTCGTCGAGTTCCTGGTCGCTCCGTCGCGCATCTTCCCCCCTGATCTCCGCCCCGTCCCCGCCGCTTCGTAGACCGCTTCGGAGAACGACCAGTACGCCATCTATGTGCTTCCAATCATGGTCGTTGTCCGAAGTGCCGCCGTCCCCGGCCGGATCTCCCACACCGCCACTCAGACAGCGGGACATCCCCACTCGGTTCTCTGAGACCGACAAAAGGTATGACATTTTATTCCAGATACTAGGCACTTCGTCCGCCTGAACTGAAGCGTCCAACCGAAGCGATGGCCTGGTAAGCCTCCGCCTCGCTTTCAGAAGAGAGAAAGAGGGGGGGGGGGGGGGGGGGGGGGGGGGCGTTTCGATTCCTAGTTCCGGCTGGAATCCACCGTTTCCCAATGTGGTTTCCCCAGGCCTGGTGCTTGGTTGTGCTCGAGTGGAATGCTTAGTAAAGGGCCTTTAGTCATCTCCTCTCTCCTCCGACATAAGACCTACCCACGAAGCACCGGCATACGCTGAGTGGTGGTCCCAAAGAACTAACTTCCCCAGCAGTTTACCCCAGATAAAGCAAAAACCAGGTCAGGGAAAAGTTTGTACCCATTGCATCCCCGGTGTGTACCTGGCGGCCAACGAGCAAGAGACAGAGGACAGTGCCTGAGGCAGTTTCGCTCATGCGCCGACGTTTACCCTATTCTCTAGCAGGACGTGCCCTTACGATTTTACACGTTTATGCAATTGTATTTGCATACTTTGAAATGTAGCTGTGCTAAGTAGCATTCCTTAGTCAGCAGGGGCACCGGCTATATGACGTACTCCGTGCTTCCCTTTTCTTGTCCTCGAGCGACCTTCTTATTTCGCCAGTTTTTGAGAAGAGTAGTGAACATGAACAGATATTACCGAAATGCCCGTGACAAGCGCTAAAATTACTACAGGATATTTTTTAAATTTTCTTGGGCTTTTAATGACCACGTGGTCCTCAACGCTATCGTACTAGCCTGGCGCAAAGCCTAAAGTCTGCTTATGCAAACCGATTCATATTCGTCATAGCAAAGCAGCACGTCCCATAGACGATTTCAGGGGGCCATTTCGTTTGTTCCGGAAACAATATGTCGATACGGTACGAGACATGTGCGCGGCTCGACGAAGCGAGGAAACATCGTATGTTCTCAATACCTAGGTGCCTTATATTGCTTGAATCTTTTTTTTTTTTTTTACATAGATTTTG
Organism: Amblyomma maculatum; assembly: GCF_055883805.1. Classification (NCBI taxonomy): domain Eukaryota; kingdom Metazoa; phylum Arthropoda; class Arachnida; order Ixodida; family Ixodidae; genus Amblyomma; species Amblyomma maculatum. The sequence goes on from NC_139344.1 coordinate 47,149,011, forward strand.
ATGCATAATATACCCTCAGAATGTCTTCCCTGCCTTAACGTACCAAATCTAAAGCGCCACAACCACCGCCGCAACTTCCATCGAAATAACTGTAGCTTTGCTCACAGAAGTGGGAAGTTCCGAAAATCACTCTCTCTCAGCACTGAAACAGTTGAAAACGGCACAAAATCTGAGATTATTGTATGTTTTCTTAAGTTGCGCATAGCGTTAATAACAAAGCTACGTATCTCAGCAAGGCCGTCCATGCACGAGTCGTCCTTGCACGACACCCGTACAACTTCTCCTGTAACGGAACAGACACGCCTCCTCTAGCTGCAACAGTCTCTAACGACTTCCAATAATTATCGCACGGTACTTATCATGCTGCTCCGGAGCTATGATCCTGCAGATTAGTGCTTCTTTATTCTCAGGCACTGCTCCTCATCAGCTTGTGGCACTGTATCGTCGCCTAGCTAAAAGCAAGCAGATGCCGGGAATCGTAACAGAGCTCGTCCCTAGTGCCACCTTTCGGAATACAGAGATGCCTTTTTAGGGGTAAAAGCTAGGTCTTTGATGTATCTCCCCGACAAACTGTGTAAGTTGACTTTTTCCTTTCTCCGCGCAGTAAACTAGACATCAGTAATATTAATACGACAGAATTACATACACACTTCAAAATACGTAATTCCACGTCCTGCGTTAGTCACGAAAGTTCCGGATGGTCTAGATGGCGATAATGTCACAAGGTCACATGACCGCGTTGCCGGGAAACAGCGAGGCAAAAAAGATCTCGGTGGCCGCGTTAGCCCCCACGCATGTATGAAACTAGCTGCTCGTCATTGAGTTTGGATCATGCGTTGCACAGCTGTAGTTGGCATGGATTCAATGAATCAACAACCTACTACTGTCTCTACGGCCGCGGGGAGTACAGCCTAGCTCCCAAATACGTCTACAGTAGCGGCAGCTTCACCCAAGCGACTAGAATAGCCAAGGAGAGTCGTGCAAAGGTGAACTTCACGAAGACGGAAGTACTTGTAGTTGGGCGTGTTAGTGGATTGCAGGACGACACACGAGCGCAAAAGACGAAGGCGGACGTAGTGGGGGCACTAGACACACTTCTTAGCCGGCTGCAAGTTAGCGCTCGTCCTGTTACATCTCTGCGTTTTATCGTGTTCGCCTTCTGCAGTCCTGTGTCGACGTGGACGTAGTTTTACTTGGCGCATGATTAGCTCTGTGCAGATAAGTATACAACGTCAGTAACAGTACCGCGTATATGGTGAAAGAACCGACAAACACAAAAGCATATAGCAGCAATGTTGCTTTCAATGCTGTCGCTTTGGTGACTTAAGCACCCCATAACCTTTTTTTTTTTTTTTTTTTTCCTTCCGTATATGCTTTTATTGCTTCACCACACTCAAGCCAAGTTTGAATTACTCCTCTGGTTACTTTTTTTATAGAAATGATGTTTCAACTTACTCAGTTAATTACTCCAGCCTCAATTTTGGCCGCGCTTGACGCAGAGTTGCCGAAGTGAGCAGATCGTCATCTCGGGAAGAGGGCTGCGCCGGATGGGAGCCGGACCTCTTGTCACGGAGCACTCAAACAGAGCTGCTTGCCGAGAACAGCACGCAGACAGACCTCCCAAGCTTCCCCAAAGACGATGACTTGCTTGTCGAGTAAGCTTAGAGTTCGCATGCTTTGTCAACCTCACCTGCATACAGGGCACGCGGAAATAGGAAATTCCGCATGAATTATTCAACGCGTGAATGCAGCCAGATGAGGTCATTGTTGTTTTTCGGAGCGAACCGCGAAATAAATCAGAACGAATTAAGTTAAATGTTGCTCAGAATAATGTTAACGTTCTTTTCAATTCGTGCATCGCCGTTAAGCCGCGGTAGACACCTTAAGTCGAATTAACGGTGTCGATCAACGCCTCGCATGTCCCCTCGAGGAGTGCAGATGTCAATGTTGTCCTCCTCAAAAATAACTTTAGATGAACCGGCAAGTTTCGAACATTGACATGTCCGGACTAAACTACCGGACATTTATTTTGCTGTCTAATCGTTAAGAGTTTTGCAGACTGCATACCTACACGTTGGTACCATTAATAAGCTAGAGGGAAATAAAACTACGCCATAGTAGTGCTGAGATTTGTCTCACATTTGGCTAAGCGTACTTCATATTCTGCATATATTGCCAGAGATTTGGCCATCATTTGCATACAGTTAAGCTACACGTACTTCCTCTTTGGTACACACACACACAAAAAAGGAATCCGTAAGGCGTTGTTATTGCAGACTCCTTGATGGGAGAATGTGTTTTATACCCTTATGAGCCAGTCAGTCCACCTTAATGAATTCCTAAAGCGATGCTACCTGTTCAATGTTCATTATAGGAGCCCAAAAGCAATACTTTAAGCCAAGCCTATGCATATTCAGCCTTAAACAAGTTGTCGGAGTATTCGTGCCCCCGCGCTTCGGATAATGTCTACATGGCCGCCGCTTCAAGCAGTAGTGTTTTTCACTATATAGCACTTCATATCTGCACCTTTCTCAACAAAACTTCTCCCAAACTTCGTGTTCCATTTCACGCCTTCTTATATGTATTCCATGTAGCGAGGAGTCTGGGTTCCCAGTTCGGCGGTTCCTGGGTGTCGAGTGGAACAGATCTTTCCTGCTGTCGCTGGCTATGCTGTCTGCTGTAGCCTTCACTATTGCCGCCATCGCAACTCTGTCCGGAACATGTAAGACAACATCCGATGGAAAGTTCTGAAATAACTGCAAATCGTTGCTGACGTCATCTCAATAGAACCAGCGGTTTGTTCTCGTCAGATAGCCCACTTTCAGTGGAAGCTATCTGATCATCTAAAGAGGACGAATGCGCCTTTTCTTTGACCTGCTCGCCATTACAACGTTGATCGACCCAAAAAGCAACGCTTCCGCTTACACGTCAGCCCATGCCCCTCGTCTCTGCTGTGTGTCATCCTTTAGAGCTTCGCCTCCTCGCATCGATGCACAAGCTTAATTGCACAGCATACATGGTTTACTATGACGTATAACTTTAACTTCGCCATGAACGTTGCCATGTGAAAACATGACTGCTATTATGACATTCGTGAGAAAAAACGAATCTAAAGACCATATCCATCAGTGCGATGACGCAAACGGGTACTTCACTTGCACAAACCATAAATTGGCCTTCCTCCGACTTCAAAGCTAGCCGCTAATGAAAAAGAACTTTGGGTCCCTATATCAGGACCTATTTCCCAAAGAAATAGGACGTACTCTGACAAGTCTGTGATTTATGTGTGCACCTTATGTAACAAGATATGGTTAACCGCTTCAAAGGATGCGAAGAAATTAATTCATTCACTAGCCTTAAACCGATGTTAGCCTTCTTTTTTTCAATTGGCGGCTTTAATGTCTCCAGGCCTCACGCGCTCTTTCCGAACGTGCCAGCTACTTGAAGACACGCACGAGTAGCAACCTTAAGCCACAGCTGACAACGTTTAACACCTTTCTTGTTTTTCAGCGAACGCCAACAAGAAGATTGACAGCCTAGACATAGCACCGGACGGCTTTGAAAGCGAACAGGCATCGGCTCACAAGGATGTCATGGTCACAGCGGCCAGCACGAGTGCGTCCTTTGCGTGCATGCCTCGTTCGTATAAGTTCAGTGGGTTGCGTGGTACAGTTCGTACTCTTTGGATTTATACCTACCAGAGCGAGAAGCTCGATCATTGCACTGTAATCCCTCACTATAAGCTCTGTTTATTTGGCGCCAACGTTTGGCGCAAACGCATGAGATTTTGGTAGCCTTGCGAGGAGGACATATCCGTTTTGATAGCACTTTCCTTACCGTGCGTTTTTGCATGGCATCGTCCATCATTAAATTAACCGTCGCTTTGTCATCAGCACTTTGCCACAGACACAATTCAGAACACCCGAGCTAAAACCATACCTACATTTTTTTGTGGCGGGAGCAGCGTATAACTCTCGTGGTGAGATCGATCTAGTAACACTAGTACCGAAATAGCGCCGAAGCATCATCTCATATAGAGCGTTACTTGTACGAAGGTACAGACGCACTACATCAATCTATCTATCGAGGCTATGCAGCCTACCGGGTTTTTAATAATATCGCTCGAGCGGCGACTGCCCGGTGCGGCTGCGCCCGAGTATGAAGGAGAGGAGAAAATGTTGTGAGGTCAAGGGCATGCCCGCGATTCCTGCTACTGAAGGTAGCGTGACCAGGTAGGCTGTTTTGACTAATGCTAAGCAACCGATGGCAATCATCGGCTGTTATGCATCGCCACTAGACGGTACTAAGACTAATTGCACATTAACCATCAACAGCCTATAGCATGCCCAAGAAATCACTTGCAACAGTTACGTTCGAAAACTAATTGTAGAAGAGCTATAGACCCTATTCGCTATCAGATTTAGCAGGCGGCAGTTGCATGTGGCAACCCTGTATTGCTTAGCCGCCATAATGTCGGGCGGTTCAAAATTAAAAGCTTACGAAAGTATGTTTCCGATGCGTCGGCGCTGGTCTGCCGGCCTCCTCCCTGCAGCGCGTCGCTCATTTGTCAGACACTTAAGACGTCGTTTGCAACGCCATGCAACCAGAGCTCGGATTTCACCGACGCCGTGTCATGATTCGCCGTAGGCTCTCCCTCTTTCTCTCTCCCTCTCTCATGTTGCGTTGTGCGTGCCATGGTTGCCAGTAAATCAATGACGTCATGGGAATAAACTCTATAGGTATCTGCGCATTAAGTTGTAAGGAAACGACTACCTATATTTTCTATCTGTTGTGCATGCCATCGTCCCACTCGCCGCTTCGGTGGCTAGACAACGGCTGTTGCGGCGCCACCATACGGGTGTCATCGAGTGCTGACGACAATGCCAGACGGATTTTCACCGAATGGGGCTAGTTAAGCTTTCACCATGTACTAAAAGTATATAACATGTATCTTACTAGTCCTATCTGTGGGGCAGAAACGTGGAAGCGAACGAGAAGAGTGCAACTTAAACTGAGTACAGTGCAGCGAGCTATCAAAAGTAAAAAATAGGAAAAAATGTGGGGACACCTAAACTCCGCCTTTGAGGGTTTGACGCGATAGTGTTAATGGCTCCCGTCTACCGGCTCCCTTTGCGGATTCTAGTTCGCGTACATCTGCTTTACTAGTCGCCTAATTACTAACTCCTGAATTTATTCCTCCATTATCTTATGTGAAAGGCCACCCGACACATATAAAGCGCCAACTTCACCACGACGTACGAACGTGGTATAGCGTGTCGGACTTAGAATGCAAGGTCCTGAAACGCTGGATTCTAACCGCGCACTCCCACCTGAAAGATCCGAAAGGAGAGAGCCGAGTTGGTAGCTAGCTTCTGTCAAATAGGTCATGTTACGCGATGGCGTGACGTCAGACAACCGTACAAGCAATCAGTCAATACCCGATCATGCCAACCACCAACTCCCTGCTATGGCCATGCCCGTGATTTTTCTCTTACAACGCCGACGCCAAATTTTCCAGAGGATGGGGCCTTTAATGCGATCGCGTTAATAGATGTGACGTTAAGAGGCAGGAAGAGGTCAGAGTGGATCAGGGAATAAACGCGAGTTAAAGACATTTAATAAAGAAAGGACATGAGCAGGACAGGCCATGCGAACGCAAGGTAACCGATACGGTCGTTTAAGACAACAGTCTGGATTCAAAGGAAGACAAGTGTAGGAGGGGTTATCAGAAAGTCAGGTGCGTGGATGGCGTTGTAAAATTTGAGCGGGTAAGATGGACGCATATGACAGAATTTATTGGTAATATACGGGAAATGTATTTACCTCCAGTGATCGTAGTCAGCCTGATGATTGTAATGATGAAACGGCAAATATATCCTCGCATAGCGGATCCGCACTTTTCTTCGAATACAAACAAAATTTTTGCGTCCTCCTGAGCGAATATATAGGCTTACAAAGGACAGCCAAAAATTATCCGTAACATTTGAAGCTCAAGAAAAAAAATTCGCGCTCACTCGAAAAGCAGCGCTGCGTCTATGCCATGGCACTCAACCAGTTAAGCTGATCAGGCCAGCTAAAACTTGGCGTGGCGAGATCGCAAACAGATAAAATATCGTACGATGTCCTTAATTTCATCGCGCCATGTACAGGCGCTATATATATATATATATATGCAGATAAATTAAGGGGAAATGAGGGGGCTCGTTATAATACATGAATGAAAGAAGCCAACAGTCGGGAGGCCAAGGAAAGCATTGGGGATTGTACTTTGTCTTTTTTATTATTATTATTATTATTTTTTAATTTTTACTTCGATAATCACATAAATTAGTAATGTAATCTGTTCAGGGGAAAGATAATTAAACACAAAGTAGCAGAAAAAACAACGTGCCGATGGTGGGATCCGAACCCACGACCTCCGAATATCGCGTCCGGTGCTCTTCCAACTGAGCTACATCGGCCGCTGTCCCCCCTGCTACTTTCTTGGGTATTAATGTTGTCTGCATACGAACCTTGAGAGTGTTCACCAGCGCCACCCTCAACTAAAGCGGCGGACGTGGAACGTCCTGTGTTACCGCCAGCGTCACGTACAACGTGATCAATAGCGAGGGCGAAAGCTGTGCTACAACCCTCTTACGCTACCTATGGCTTCATAGACTGCCAGAACCGAGGCCCCCGTAAGCTACAAGCAGATAAATTAAGGGGAAATGAGGGGGCTCGTTATAATACATGAATGAAAGAAGCCAACAGTCGGCGAGGCCAAGGAAAGCATTGGGGATTGTACTTTGTCTTTTTTTTTATTATTAATATTTTTTAATTTTTACTTCGATAATCACATAAATTAGTAATGTAATCTGTTCAGGGGAAAGATAATTAAACACAAAGTAGCAGAAAAAACAACCTGCCGATGGTGGGATCCGAACCCACGACCTCCGAATATCGCGTCCGGTGCTCTTCCAACTGAGCTACTTCGGCCGCTGTCCCCCCTGCTACTTTCTTGGGTATTAATGTTGTCTGTATACGAACCTTGAGAGTGTTCACCAGCGCCACCCTCAACTAAAGCGGCGGACGTGGAACGTCCTGTGTTACCGCCAGCGTCACGTACAACGTGATCAATAGCGAGGGCGAAAGCTGTGCTACAACCCTCTTACGCTACCTATGGCTTCATAGACTGCCAGAACCGAGGCCCCCGTAAGCTACAAGCAGATAAATTAAGGGGAAATGAGGGGGCTCGTTATAATACATGAATGAAAGAAGCCAACAGTCGGCGAGGCCAAGGAAAGCATTGGGGATTGTACTTTGTCTTTTTTTTTTATTATTATTATTATTTTTTAATTTTTACTTCGATCATCACATAAATTAGTAATGTAATCTGTTCAGGGGAAAGATAATTAAACACAAAGTAGCAGAAAAAACAACGTGCCGATGGTGGGATCCGAACCCACGACCTCCGAATATCGCGTCCGGTGCTCTTCCAACTGAGCTACATCGGCCGCTGTCCCCCCTGCTACTTTCTTGGGTATTAATGTTGTCTGTATACGAACCTTGAGAGTGTTCACCAGCGCCACCCTCAACTAAAGCGGCGGACGTGGAACGTCCTGTGTTACCGCCAGCGTCACGTACAACGTGATCAATAGCGAGGGCGAAAGCTGTGCTACAACCCTCTTACGCTACCTATGGCTTCATAGACTGCCAGAACCGAGGCCCCCGTAAGCTACAAGCAGATAAATTAAGGGGAAATGAGGGGGCTCGTTATAATACATGAATGAAAGAAGCCAACAGTCGGCGAGGCCAAGGAAAGCATTGGGGATTGTACTTTGTCTTTTTTTTTATTATTAATATTTTTTAATTTTTACTTCGATAATCACATAAATTAGTAATGTAATCTGTTCAGGGGAAAGATAATTAAACACAAAGTAGCAGAAAAAACAACCTGCCGATGGTGGGATCCGAACCCACGACCTCCGAATATCGCTTCCGGTGCTCTTCCAACTGAGCTACTTCGGCCGCTGTCCCCCCTGCTACTTTCTTGGGTATTAATGTTGTCTGTATACGAACCTTGAGAGTGTTCACCAGCGCCACCCTCAACTAAAGCGGCGGACGTGGAACGTCCTGTGTTACCGCCAGCGTCACGTACAACGTGATCAATAGCGAGGGCGAAAGCTGTGCTACAACCCTCTTACGCTACCTATGGCTTCATAGACTGCCAGAACCGAGGCCCCCGTAAGCTACAAGCAGATAAATTAAGGGGAAATGAGGGGGCTCGTTATAATACATGAATGAAAGAAGCCAACAGTCGGCGAGGCCAAGGAAAGCATTGGGGATTGTACTTTGTCTTTTTTTTTATTATTATTATTATTATTTTTTAATTTTTACTTCGATAATCACATAAATTAGTAATGTAATCTGTTTAGGGGAAAGATAATTAAACACAAAGTAGCAGAAAAAACAACGTGCCGATGGTGGGATCCGAACCCACGACCTCCGAATATCGCGTCCGGTGCTCTTCCAACTGAGCTACATCGGCCGCTGTCCCCCCTGCTACTTTCTTGGGTATTTATGTTGTCTGTATACGAACCTTGAGAGTGTTCACCAGCGCCACCCTCAACTAAAGCGGCGGACGTGGAACGTCCTGTGTTACCGCCAGCGTCACGTACAACGTGATCAATAGCGAGGGCGAAAGCTGTGCTACAACCCTCTTACGCTACCTAAGGTTCGTATACAGACAACATTAATACCCAAGAAAGTAGCAGGGGGGACAGCGGCCGATGTAGCTCAGTTGGAAGAGCACGGGACGCGATATTCGGAGGTCGTGGGTTCGGATCCCACCATCGGCACGTTGTTTTTTCTGCTACTTTGTGTTTAATTATCTTTCCCCTGAACAGATTACATTACTAATTTATGTGATTATCGAAGTAAAAATTAAAAAATAATAATAATAATAAAAAAAAAAAGACAAAGTACAATCCCCAATGCTTTCCTTGGCCTCGCCGACTGTTGGCTTCTTTCATTCATGTATTATAACGAGCCCCCTCATTTCCCCTTAATTTATCTGCTTGTAGCTTACGGGGGCCTCGGTTCTGGCAGTCTATGAAGCCATAGGTAGCGTAAGAGGGTTGTAGCACAGCTTTCGCCCTCGCTATTGATCACGTTGTACGTGACGCTGGCGGTAACACAGGACGTTCCACGTCCGCCGCTTTAGTTGAGGGTGGCGCTGGTGAACACTCTCAAGGTTCGTATACAGACAACATTAATACCCAAGAAAGTAGCAGGGGGGACAGCGGCCGATGTAGCTCAGTTGGAAGAGCACCGGACGCGATATTCGGAGGTCGTGGGTTCGGATCCCACCATCGGCACGTTGTTTTTTCTGCTACTTTGTGTTTAATTATCTTTCCCCTGAACAGATTACATTACTAATTTATGTGATTATCGAAGTAAAAATTAAAAAATAATAATAATAATAAAAAAAAGACAAAGTACAATCCCCAATGCTTTCCTTGGCCTCGCCGACTGTTGGCTTCTTTCATTCATATATATATATATATATATATATATATATATATATATATAGTCATGAGATCATTCATTTGTTTACCGATGTCCTCTCGCTGACGAGGCACGAGAGCCGACGATACGATAGCCAAGACAACGTCAGTCACAAATACGTCTTGCGTAAGCGAAAAGCATTTGCGAATCTCTCATCTGTCTTTTACGCGTTTTGTATGCGTTATATCCTGGCCTTAGCGCGGTGCATGGAAGGCCTCGTAGCACGCGAAGAATCTCGATTGTGTTCTGTATGTGGAGTTGCGAGTGCGGCGCACCACGAATAACAGAACAAGTGTAAATCTAGAAAATTTATTCACCACGTGGACTGCCCAGCTCGGAAGGCGACGACTGTGCGCCGAATGAGGGCTGCCGGGAAAGTTCGCAGCTCCAAGAAGGAAGTGATCAAGGCGCGCAAGAAGGCCAGTCTCTCCCACCGGAAGCCCAAGAACAGGCCGAAGGAGCACCGCACACCCTTGCCCACCACCACCCGACCTCCGACCAGGAAGCAGGCAAAGATCCAACGCCGGCCGCGAACAGTGCTGAAGGCTCGAGGCAAGACTGCCTACCCGCGCCCTTCGCGAAGACATGGCGCCCACAACTTGAGTGTTAAAAGTAAGAAAAGATTACCGTCTACAAAGTTTGCAAACAAAAATGCATAAACTATCTCTTCCCCCCCTCCCCCCCCCCCCTCCCCATGATAATACCCCAAAAAAATTCAAAGTATGATAGCATTTCCATGTTTTCACACTATAGCTAGCGACGATAATGTATACGCTTGCAGTAGCCACTGAAGAATTCAGCCAGGCCGATATGGTCGCAGAGCTGTGAATGGCGTGGATACATGTCTTTACTCCTGCAGCCGTCGTTCGAAAGGTTACTGATGTGGGTACAACGAAGGTTGAAGGAGATACAGAACAGCACAGTTAAGACGTTGCTTACTGTTCACCCCGACGTTCGAGAAACCATAGCCAGCGTGTCATGGGCAGGTACCACTACTTCCCGTCAACTGCATCCCAAGCATTTACTGTCTTGCGGGGCACTTAAGTGCTCGTGACCAATGACATACAGCTCACAACAAACAATAGCATGTTCCCTAGAAACTGGCGGCAGGAAGCGTGTAGACTAGTCCTGGACAGTAAACATTTAGCGACCCGCATCGACGATGAGGAATAGATCTAGACGAATATTTAGCACACCAGCACGATCGGCTCAGGAAACAAAAGGCAGACGTGTGGTATACCATTACTGGGATGCACGTCAACGACTGCTGGGATGTGATAGACGTGATGAGTACGGCACGCAATGGCCGCCTCACATTTCCGCATAAAGTTGATGCCTTCAATCCGTTCCCTTTGTTTAACACAGCCCTTACAAAAATGAGTTTTGAAACTCTATTGTTGGACTATTGACTGCCTTTTGAATTTATTGAATTTCGATAGACATTCAACCCCAGCTGAGTGCAATCTTTAAAGGGCCAACAGAATTTTCATTGTGTTCTACCCAATAGACTTTTTGTGCTATTTTTTCTATGTGCTTTTTGTTGTCAGTTTTCAACGTTCACGAACAATTAGCGTGTACTGTTCATGCTGACCCATGTTTTTAAGTAGTTTTAGGCACAAATGATAAGAACATGATGTGACAATTTCGTTATGAATTTTTGCTCTAACTTGTAATCAACTATTGGCCACATTCTGCAAAGGGAAATATAATAGCAGCATGCAGTTGCGTGCTCGTTCATGTTATATAAAAGTACATATTAACGGTGCACACTTAGCTCAAGCTTCGCAACACAGTGAAAATATGCCCTAAAAACTTCATGATGGCAAAGCCTCCACTAATGATGCAAATACATTGTTGAATGTCAATCAGAATCCTTAATGAATCAGCTTCTGTATGTCGCAGAAGGTAACTTTAGTGGTAGGACATATTTTATATTTATCATAAAACAAGTTCAGTGAGTCATCATACTAACAAACAGGATCCTAGATTGAACCTACCATGTAGGGCAGGACAGAGCTTTTTCAAACCAGTTGCAAAGTTCACTATATATATGCTTCAGGGTCTGACATTCTGCCCAAGCCTAGGTATTTTTGCCCGCAGCTTTTGCCGCAAAATGAGGTGCAGTCTGTATTGGAATCCTCCACCGCTGTATGTCTTTGGAGAATTTTACTGTTATTTTTTTCTTTTCCTTCCTTTCTTAAAGTGGACACCATGCTAAAATGAAGTCACTTTAAACATTGAGGGGTTCTAATAATGACGGATTGATCCCACGCATACTATAGAGTTAACACGCATAGCAAAAACATTCGCGTATGAAATAAAAAGAAAAAAAAAACAGGATTGCAGGCGTCTTCTATCGGCGACTCGTCTTTTCAAAGAAGCATTCGGCCACTGCCTTGCTCCCGTCCACACCCATCTTTCCCCCGTGCCCGCGAACGGCGCCAGCATGTCCGGAGGGGTCGAGCGTTACTTCCTGTCGGCCGGGGGGAAAAAGGGGGGGGGGGAGGGGTTGCTCCCTCTGGGTCTCTGCTCTCTGCCTTCTCCGTGGTTTGTCTTCACGGAGATGACCTTGGCTGCAGCATAGCTGGAGTCGCGCAGCGGGGGCGGCGGCTCCCCCTTTTCACCGAAGCTGTTCTTCTGCGCCCCGTTTTCTTTGCACGCAGACGCGGGTACGCTGAGTGCGGCGATGTGCCAGTTCAGTTGGCGTTTTCCCGCCACCGTGGTCGCATCTTGCACTGTGAGCGAAGCACCGTATGTAGGCTCTTCGCTGGTGATTATCACGAAGATCGTTTTGTTCAATGTGGAGCGCGAACGTACGCATTTAAGTCTTCGGAGGAATCCGCTCTTGGGTGGCAGCTTCTGCGCAAGGAGGACGTGTTTAAGAAGTTCAACAGTCGCAGGCGTTTTGGATTCTAGGCGAAAAGCCGGCGCGGGCGGAGGGAGCGTCTGCACTTTGGTGAGTGCTTTACTTTTTCCTATTCGTGTTTGTGCCAGTCTTGTACAGTGTGTGCTATGAGGTGAAGCACGCATGTAAATATTTCTAGCAGGCAAACCAGCCTCATCGGAAAAAAAAAGGAGGGGGAGAGAGAGAGAGAACGAGGCTTGTCTCTACGCGGACGCTGGGGCCGATGGAACGCCAGCTGGAATGGCGACATTTTCTTTCTTTTTTTTTAACCGGTGACCGTTTTTGACGGATTGTTCGGCACTGTGCTGTACTCTTTCGATACGCTACTCGCGCTGAGACGGACACATTATCGAGATCATAATATGCCTCTGTCACACATTGTGGATTATTGAATCTGTGCAGCTCCACCATTTTTGCAGTGTTTGTTTTTGTTTCCACTCATTTTAGTGCCTATAGTTGGTAATTTTGCTTCAAGTTTTTTGGGTAGTAATGCTTGTGACTTGCGCTTTGCTATTTATATTCACAATGGGATCTTTGACGGCAGCATATATTGTTTATCAGGGAGAAATGAACGATGTGGTAGTGCTGCCGAGCTGTGGAGGCGGCGGTCGATGCCGTCTAAGCAGTGAAAGACAGTGACAACTCATTTTAGACAAGAAATTTCTTGAGCTATGACGTGGAGCAGCGCACAAATGCCTTTGCTCTATTTTTAGGTTAGTATATACCGCAGCTTAATTATGATTTATATTGTTTATTTCAGCATCACAGGCGAGGAGTTCCCGGTCGTATCAGCGTTATACGCAAAGAACAGCCTGGCGTCATACCTTGCACATGAATTGAAATAAAGCAAATAAACAACCCAGCTCATGTTATGGGTTCACCAAAGATGCATATTTTTTCTTTCTCATTAACGCGCATTTTTTATTCTGTGTTCCCTTTCCGCTGCGGATTAACAGAAAATGCTGCGTGATCAACGGTTAGCCAAGAGCAGGCACGAGGTGGTTTACATTAATGCAAAAGTAGCACAGCACATATCCTTGCTGCGGTCAGTCAACACATTCTATGTTCTGCTCGACTAATCAACAATTTAGTTAGTTTAGTGTAGGTTAATGAGTAAGTATAATGGGGCTTAAAAGATCAAGATCTGTTTTTTTTATGCCTCACTATGCTTATCATTAACCAGCACTGATCAGACAGGATTGTTGATTGGTCGGGCAGAACATATAATGTGGTGACTTATCGCAGCTAGGAGATGTACTGTACTACTTTTGCATTAATGAAAATCACCTCCTGGCAAACCGATGGTCGTGTACTATTTTCTGTTGTTCAGGAGTGGAAAGGTAGCAGAAAATCAAAAAGCGTCACTTGCAGAGTTTCTGAAGCATTTGAGCCTGAAATCAACAGAATTTTAGTTGCGCGAATTCCAAAAGCGCTCTTAAGAAACACATGGGCCACTATTTCATAAGCGCTCAACAAGAGGTCAACACTGCATCATCCAAGATGTTGCAGATTATCGACAGACTTTCAACAGCGTGTATTGACACAACGCTTTCGAATTTCTATAGAAACCCTACATGCATTTTTGTAAGGGAGAGCCCTGCACAGAGCAGTCATGCGGTGTAAGGTATGACGCAGTGATCTGTTCATCTCTCTCCAGATGAGAAGAAGGTTTCCGGCAGCCGCCGAACATCGAAGGGCCATCCGCGCTTGGTGACCCGACGGGACCGCACTACTACTACCACCATCAGGTCTGATGAAATCTTTGCATTTTCAAGCTTTCACGAGTTCAACACGATGTGTAAAAAAGAAAGCGTGAGTTATGGCCCGTGCCATGTGTTGACTCCGGCTCTTAGAGCGGAAGTACTGGCTTGTATTTCCTGACCCTTTGGTACGATGCTGTCATTTTGGACTGAAGATATTCGCTTGTGTTCACTTTGTGAATTATATATGTAGTTTTATTACTACCAAGCTTTCATCGCTGTCTACTTTCAAAACTCTTATTTGAATTATTCGAATTGTGCAAGCTAAAAGTGCGGGGAAATCGGATCATCCTCACCCTAGTTCTGTCCACTGCGCTGCAAAAGTATGTATTTCTAAATAGCTATGTTATGCGCCATCTGTGACGGTTGTAAACTGTAAATCTCCCTCCACCCTTCACCCCAACCCTAATTTCATATCCCTACCCTATTTTTCGCCACCCCCGCCAACGTTAGGTAAGCGCGTACCCTAATGCGGCTCAATCTATGACAGACGCCGTGGTGGAGGGCGCCGGAAATTTCGACAACCTGGGGTTTTTTAACATGCACTGGTATCGCACAGCACACGGGCGCCTTGCTTTTCGCTCCCACCGAAAAGCGGCCGCCGAGGCCAGGATCCGATCCCGCATCCTTAGGCACAGTACTCGAGCACCCTAATCACTGCGCCACCCCGGCGAGGCACAAGACATTTGGAAGCACCGACCACCTAATGACAACAAAACGTACCCCAAGCATATCCATAGTTTTATATAAACTATACCAGCCCGCGTCGTATTCAGTGACAAACTTCGTTCTCTATCCGCTTTCTATACCAATTCAAAACAAGTGATGGGGATGAGACATGAGCCGTGGGATCATCGCACGTCGACCCTGGTGCTGTGGTCATGCAAGTGTTTAGATTCGTGTATTTATCTCCCAGAGCCGAATGCAACAAAGCCGCCGTCGCACATCAATGAGTATGAACTACTTCCCCGGACCAAGACGAATTTTTCTTTAACTGCGAAATTTCTGAGAAAGCTGTTTTGCAGCCGTATAGCTGCTCTTGAGTGGATGTCAATGAGTAATTCCTCCTTACTGCTACTTCTATCTGCGGACTAAATACGCAGCAGATGCGTTTCCAAGGCGCGTCCGCAAAGCCTGTTCCCTGATTCCAAATGGTCCGTCTATCCTACGCGTTCTGCAGTACCATGAGTTATCCTTTTCCTGCGTTCAGTACGACGACACGCATCATACTCAGCTAATATTTCTGCATGCCACTTACCCCTATTTATGTAATCTGTGCCTTCTCATGTTTATTATTCCCGTCAGCAACGCGGATGAGGAATCGGCTGACAACGGCCTGGCTCAAGAAAGCGAAGAACCTCAAGAGTCGTCCTTGGCACCGCCATAAGCAGCGTAACGAAGACCATCTAGATCTGATGTGGTGCATTGTCTTCAAGTGGAAAGCTGTGGGCTAGAGCTTGCGACCGAAAGAACAATAAAAAAAAACATGCTTTAAAAAAAAAAAAAAAAAAAAACGGAACCTTTGAGTTCGTTGCCTTTTGAAAGCTGCGGCTTTTGAAACAGCGTACGTGCGGACAAATACCATGAAGTCACTTTAGAGGACCTTCAGGGTGCGCCAGACTTGCTTTATTAACTATACGCTTCTTTCATAAGCATCAGGCTATTTCTTTCTATTTTTCATGCTGTCTTCCCGGAAAAACTACGAAACAGACATGCTTCACTAGTGTGTGCGCTCAGCACGTTTACGTTATTGCGTTAGAAATTTAAATAAGCACCTCTAGTTGACAAAATATACCACGTTAGGGTTTGCTTGCGTCCTCTCTGGTACAGATAAGTCAATATCTATAATTGCAGTCCGCCCTCACATTGCAAGGTGAATGCGGATAATTTGGTTAACTTCTGTGAAATGGTGCCACGATTCAACTATAGTTTTATTAGAGCGCGCAGGTTATGAGGCATGCCGTATAGTGGCGGGCTGTGGAAGTTCCGACCACCTGGGGCTCTTTTAATCTGTATATCGCACAGTAAACGGGCGGCTTGCTTTTCGCATCTATCGAAAAGCTGTCGCTTAGGTGGGGATATCGAACCCGCATACTTGGAATCACTAGTCGAGCTCCGTAAGTACCCAGACACTGCGACAGGGCACAACTTGACTAGTGACAACTGAAGCTGTACAGGGTGTTATGGGTCAGTTGTTGCTCGAAACACGAGAACCACGAGGACATCACAATTTTTTTTTTGTTTTTTTTTTTTGTGGAGACTGAGAGCAGGTAATGAAAAGGTGGCAGCTCAGCAGGATTGCGTTCTCTCATCGATGAAGTCTAACACCTTCCGGTTAAGGATACAGGGTAAAACGAGAGGTTTGTTTGTTTGTGGGGTTTAACGTCCCAAAGCAACTCAGGCTATGAGAGACGCCGTAGTGGAGGACTCCGGAAATTTCGACCACCTGGGGTTCTTTAACGTGCATTGACATCGCACAGCACACGGGCGCCTTGCTTTTCGCCTCCATCAAAAAGCTTCCGCCGAGGCCGGGATTCGATCCCGCGTCTTTGGGAGCAGTAGTCGAGCGCCGTAACCTATGCGCCACCCCGGCGGGGCGTAAAACGAGAGGAAGAAGATGGCTACACAGTATGAAAGAGACGCAGACGAAGACAAGTCCCCTTGTCGAAACGTTGGCTTGGCTTGCGAACTGAAGCTCCCTCTCAACCCTTTTTCAGTTCTGTTCAGCATCGCCTTGCGCCAAACACCGAATGTGAGCGGAATGAGAGCTCAAATAACGGTATTCGTTCTCGTTAGCGATCCATCGGTTAGCATTTTTGGAAGAGAGGTGGGTTTCTTAGATAATCGTATGAGAACTGAATATTAATTATCTTATATGCGGGGTTACACACCCCAGCATTAACCCGGCCAGTCTGGTTATGGCGGAGACGGTTTCCATCTCCAGACCGCTAGACGCGAAGGATGCCGCCAACGCTATACTATACCATAATAAGCTACTGCATTGGCGGGGAACAATTTTGCTAGAGATAGGCTTTCAAACCCGCAACGAAAATACTTACAGAAATAAGAGAATCTCGTCTCTAGGGAGATATCGAAAAAATGGGGACTCCAGCTCATGCAGGGAACCCGGGAAATGAGGCTGCCCACTAACACGCTCGAGAATTAGCCGGTCACGCGGTGGCGCAAAGAACCGGAACCCTTCGTTCAGTGGGCCACTCATATCATACCACCAACTCACTGCACATTACCAAACATTAAGAAAACACCAACATCACCCCATAAAACACTCACCAGACAGCAGCAAGTTATATGGAGACAGCTACAGACAAGGCCCTCCCCACCCAAAATTACATATCGAAATTCATAAATAAGTATATGGGTCCTTCTTCCGTTTATTGCCGAGAAAGACAACTTGGACCATATGATCTGGGCATGCAAAGTCCATAGGTCTCCCTCAGAACTTTTGCCTGATAAGGAACTTGTCGTAAGCTGAGGTCCAGCGATGACGTCCGGACATTTCCAAGGTCGTCGCATGGATGGGCCGGCGTCGCCAAAGTTCTGCACGCTAGCTATCCTGCCTCAATCTTCCACCCTTATATAAAGATTTATCAGCTTCAGCCGCATAAAGTTTGACACCTGACTGGTGATTACTCTGGGTTGGCGTAGCGGTTTGTATGTACTGAAGCCCCTGAAGAAACCCTTCAACTGCGAGTAAGCGCAGCTATAGTGTCCCCTCCTCTGTCGTTATTTGTTCTTTATATTATAACTTCGCTCATATAGCCCGCATGCTGCTTCAAGACGTTAGAGGCCAGGTACACAAGTATGTTGAGAAATAACATGCATCACTTTTTGTGTGACAAAGGTTTTTAACCGGCATTTTTATTACACTCTTCAAGCCTCTGTCTAGTGCCTTCAGCGACACCAGTTATTTCTCCGAGTGGTGCGCTCTTTTTTCACACAGTATCATCGTAATCAGCCCAACTCCGCGCACCCTTTCCCGCTGGTTAGCCCCGCCCAGCGCTAACCGCGGCTCCTCTATCGCGCAAACTCCTAAATCTCATTTTCTCCCACCTGAATGTCTTTCAACGCCTGCTATAGGTCCCGTGCACGGCCTATAACGGCGCCGCAGAAAGCCGCGTAGTGTTCATTGGAGGCGAGTCGCTGCTGCTCGTCCGTAATTCTGCAAGGGTATAGCTAACTTTCGCAGCTTCGATTTAAAGCGAAAGCCTTTCTTGCCTCATGAGCAGTGTGACAGGATCCTGTGAAAGGATGTGACGTCATACCTTATGTGACGTTGCACCTAGGAACAAATGCCCCTAGATTTAGGGACAAATTTCCTCGACTGTCCTCGACCCAGACGAAGACAAGTCTACTTGTCGGTCGACACGTTGGCTCGGCTTAAGAACTGTGGTTTCCACGTGGACATAGGCCACGAACCACCGCGGGTTCGAGCGTCGCGCGAGCCGAAGCCCCGATCAGCCGTCACCGCGCGCGCACTGAAACACTGCAGCGCGCACTCAACCTCCACCGGGAGGAGAGCACTTCGCTGCAAGGACACCAACCTCCAAGTTCACAAAGGAGACGTTTATTGAAACGCCATCCTCCAGCGGCACACACACACACACGCACACACATACACATATTTACAAACGCACATACGCATATTTACAAACGCACATACACACACACGCAGTCACCGTGTCAAGGGAGCGCGCGAGGAGCAAGGCTCCCCTGCGCGCACGAAGTGACACGGAGTGCGCGCCGCAAGCACGCAAGGGCATGCTGTGATCTCTCTCTCGCAGTAACCAAAGGGTTCCTTTGAGAGAGATTGGGCAACCACCGCAAGGTACGCCTGTCGCGGATCGTTGAATCACGATCGACAGGCTCGAGCTTCGCTCTCAGGTAAGACCCGGAGCAGACGAACTCGAGTACACACTGGTCTGCGCGGACAAAGGCCGGCAGACAAGAACAGTAGCGTACGCACCTTACGATGTCTCGGAGGAGTCTCTCTCTGGGCTCCGCTCGGACAGTCGCGCGAGCGCGGCTGTCGAAGCGGTGCCGTGTTCCCGCCAAAAGGCGCCAATGAGAACAGCCACTGGGACGCCAGGGCGGAGCTGTGGCCCGAACGACAGTGACAAGTCGCTCGAGCCCCTCTCCGCCGCCTCAGGCGGGAGAAAGGGAACGGGGAGAAGTGGGAAGCGGGCGGCGGCCGCGCAAAAGGCAGCCGCAGCAAGCCCGAATCCCACATCCTCCTCTCCTTAATTGCCCTCCTACCCATCAGTGAAAGCACGCGGCAGGTCCCCAGCATGAAGAAAAGAATGCTATCCTCACGCAACAAGTCCACTACACTTCAGTTCCAGCAAGAAAAGATCTCGAGAAGACAGGCACTCCAGAAAGACAAACATTAGCAAGGCGCCAAAAAAAAAAAATGAACAAGATGGCATGAAGAATAATGTACAAAGTTCCGGAGGCTAAGTAACAACGACTATGTACAGAGCACAATCATGTACAGAACACAACTATGTACAGAATAACTATGTACAAACACAACTATGTACAGAAGTTCCAAAGTTCGTCGGTGCAGCTCAGGGAGCTTGCGGTGACTCACCGCTCGTTGACTTCTGGGTGGCCAACATTCATTTATGGCCGCAAACGATCTCGATCGGTGGTGGTACAGGTTAGGTGCAGGGACAGCGAACACGCCGAAGGGGCCCCGGGTGTGGAAAGTCCGTGACTCCGTGGCGATCCAAGGCGCACATGGGAAGACCGCGCGGGGCTTCCTTTCCACCGCGCTCCGCACACGCCGGCAAACACACATGGCGCGACGTCGTCGCCTCCACGCCCAGGCACGCACACGCACAGCCACTCACACACCAAACAAAGGGTGATGCCGACCTTCAGCGGCGAACCTGTCCCGAGCACCTTCGCAACCGCGGCGGCCTTGGGTGAAAGGGGCATCGTCATGCTCCCCGTCCCCAAACGGCCCCAACTTCATTTCCACACACACTGAAAAAACCGCGCGTCGGGGCTGCCTAATGAGCAGCCCTCGCAATTTCAAGAAGATGAGTGAAGACACGCTGTACAAAATAAGGCACTCACTGTACAATATTTACAAGATAAGAAGCATGAACGGAAACAGAAGAAAGCGAAAAATGGGAAAAGAGACACAAAAACAAAATAAAATACAAAGGCTGGAACTGAGCGAGCTAGAAAAGGTAGAGACCAACCTTGCTTCCGGGTAGGGTTGAACGAGCAAGCTCGCTCGGTGAAGCGGTATGCCTTCGGTTGCGGAAAAGGCCCGCCGTCCGGCATCAATCACATAGGTGAACGTCGCCTCACCTTGTACCGGTGCGGGGCACGGCTGCGTTCCACCGCATCGGGTGTGCCTCGGCGCTTGCTTGTGGTGACAATGGGCACCAGCGCAAGCTTGTCAGACCGTTACGCATAGGCCTTCAGGTCTGCAATGTAGGCACGGCTGGCATTCCCCATAGGGGGATTCTCCAGCAATGAGCCCCTGCTTGTTACTGAGGACATACCCCATGAAATCGCAGGTGGCCATCTGCCATGGACGCACACTGTCAGTTGGTGTCGTCATGCCCGGTGGCTTGCCACCCCTTGACTTATCCATTTGACAGACATGGCAGGAACGGCAACAGCGGAAAATGTCGCGCTTCATGCCGGGCTGCAGTCACCGATTGACTCAGTTTCTTGAAACCTTGGAGCCACTCAGATGACCAGCCAATGGTTTGTCATGAGAGAAACGCAACAGAGCGCCGCCCAGACATTGGGGAATAGCCACTTCAAATGGTTCGTGGACTCATCATCCGTGGCTATGTATTTCAGCGCGAGACCGTCATGGCCCAGCAAACATGAATCCCCGGGGCACGCCGCGACACACGCTGGCTCGTGCCCCCCTGCGCCCGCTCAATACAAGTAGCGTAACGGCGCTGCGCCCGCTGCAATACAAGCAGCGTAACGGCGCTTCGTCTCCCAGAGACCGTCGCTGACATCGCGACACAAAACGGGTCATTTTGCTGGACCGTCGTAGCTCTTCATGGCCGAAAACGATCCCAGTCATCTCAAAGGAGAGCCTGGTTTCGTCCCCCCGCAGGTTCGCAGCAAAACTTCCGCTAGCATCGGCGTCTCAGATGTGCTCACAAAGAGCTTTCATCCTCGCCTGCTTTGCGAAGCGCTGCTTACCCGGATAGCGGAATGCGGAACCCGTCTGCGGGCGTCCCCTCCGTGCCGCTCTGCGGCTCGTCCGCTGTTTCGCCCCCTTCGCCCGCCGTCCGTAAAGACGCCGCCGCGGGCGAGTGGGGCACGGGATAGCGCGTCAGCTACCACGTTCGTTCTCCCCTGTAGATACTGCACCGAAAAGTCGAAATGCTGTACCAAGAGAGAATGGCGCGCCAGCCGGCTCGCAAGTTCAAGGAGCCGCATCAGCCAACTGAGCGCGCTTTCGGTCCGGTTTCCAGAGGGAGCCCGGCCGACGCCTCGCCGTTCCCCGGACAGAAATGACTGCAAGCGGGGTACGGGTGCTGTTGTGCGGAGATGCCGGCAGCGGCGGCGTCGCGCACATTGCTTCCGCAACGGCGTAAAGCTGAAACAGCGGAGGCATATGGTCAACGTTCGCACCGCAAGGGGGTCCGAAGAACCATGTAGCGTGTTTCAGTGCCTTTGCCGAGTGCCGCGCAGGGGGCGGCAGGCATGGCGCATGAGCTTGATCGTCAAGGCGACCGGCTCGGCCGATGTGCTGTCCAACGACTCATGGAGCCAGGGACAATTCACGTTGGGCGCCAGTTGTGGTTTCCACGTGGACATAGGCCACGAACCACCGCGGGTTCGAGCGTCGCGCGAGCCGAAGCCCCGATCAGCCGTCACCGCGCGCGCACTGAAACACTGCAGCGCGCACTCAACCTCCACCGGGAGGAGAGCACTTCGCTGCAAGGACACCAACCTCCAAGTTCACAAAGGAGACGTTTATTGAAACGCCATCCTCCAGCGGCACACACACACACACACACGCACACACATACACATATTTACAAACGCACATACGCATATTTACAAACGCACATACACACACACGCAGTCACCGTGTCAAGGGAGCGCGCGAGGAGCAAGGCTCCCCTGCGCGCACGAAGTGACACGGAGTGCGCGCCGCAAGCACGCAAGGGCGTGCTGTGATCTCTCTCTCGCAGTAACCAAAGGGTTCCTTTGAGAGAGATTGGGCAACCACCGCAAGGTACGCCTGTCGCGGATCGTTGGATCACGATCGACAGGCTCGAGCTTCGCTCTCAGGTAAGACCCGGAGCAGACGAACTCGAGTACACACTGGTCTGCGCGGACAAAGGCCGGCAGACAAGAACAGTAGCGTACGCACCTTACGATGTCTCGGAGGAGTCTCCCTCTGGGCCCCGCTCGGAGGGTCGCGCGAGCGCGGCTGTCGAAGCGGTGCCGTGTTCCCGCCAAAAGGCGCCAATGAGAACAGCCACTGGGACGCCAGGGCGGAGCTGTGGCCCGAACGACAGTGACAAGTCGCTCGAGCCCCTCTCCGCCGCCTCAGGCGAGAGAAAGGGAACGGGGAGAAGTCGGAAGCAGGCGGCGGCCGCGCAAAAGGCAGACGCAGCAAGCCCGAATTCCACAGAACTGAGGCTCCCCCTCTACCTTTGTTCAGTGCTCTTTCATACTGTGTAGCCGTCTTTTTTGATCTCGTTCTACACTGTAAAAACATTTGCTGAAAAATACAGAAATTTTCTGTTCTGCTATGTTTTCTGTCATTTTACAATTTTTTCGGTTTACAGCTGATAGAATATTTTTGTTAAATTTCGAAAATTTGCTGTTATACGGCGTGTTTTGTTTTTTCATTTTTCTGTCGCAGTGAACAGTATGATTAAAATATCTTTTTTTTTACTCGTCTTTCATTTCACGTTTTCTGTCTGTAACAACAAAATTGCGTTACACGCCAATTTCTTTAATGAACACCATTTCTAAGACGAAATCCTTGCCAACTTCATATCACAAATATCTCGTGGCGCTGGTGATACCCGATGGCGATGGCACCCATAAAGTTGACCGCACAACAGTCGTTGCCTACGAAAAGAGGCTAGTGAAAAATGCCTAACAGATACCACTGTGGCAGGGAGCCAACCAACGGCGGTCCTCAATGTGGCGCCGCTAGTTATATTCTTTCGAATCGAAATGGTTACACACCCGTTCGTCGGACAGTGCCTTCGGGGTTGTCATAACATTTCGCTTTCCATTCAGCATTTACCTACTATTCAAGTAAAAATAAGTTTGCGGTAGAAAATAGAACAGGCAACAAAAATATATCGAATTGTTTGCCTTCCAATTGAGGTTTCGGCTGGAAAACAGAAAATTGCTGTTTTTTTCGTGAACGTAATTTCGGTAAATGAAGTAGAACAGATATTCTCTGTACGGGGACAGAAATTTTCTTTAAAAATACCTGTAATTTCACACACACTTTTTACAGTATACCCAGGATCCTCTAATTATAAAGGCAAGCCGAAAAGACCTAGGGACAGTTCGTTTCTAAGTGGCCATTATGTCGTGGCTAATACGTGTCAGAATACATTGACGGTTTCAACAGAGATAAGATGGAATACTAAATGTTCTAAATAAACAACACAAGCAACGTATGCCATGTATGGTGCATTGCACGGTCAGTAGCTTTCCAACAACGAGACCCATGTACCTATGCTGTACGTGATCGAACCGAAGTTGGAACGGAGCCCCCAAATATAATCACGCAGATTTGCTCGTAAGAGTACTTAACTCCCCGCTGAAAGTTTGCTTTTTAGTGCGAAAGCACTAATTCGGAGGCTGAGAGCCTATCGGAAAATCGTCAAGTTTGTATGTCCATTTTGTGTAGGCGCTTTCCTTTCCCCAAAAATAATCAAACTAAAGACTTTAGCTTATTTAGTTTAAATTAAAACGTTTAAGTTCCCAAACCGACTAAGGCGATGGAGACGCTTTAGCGAAGGGTTCAGGAAATTTTGACCACTTGGAGTTCGTTAACGTGCACTGACGTCGCACACAGTACACGAGTGTCCTTCAACCTCTCTCCCTCTCCCTCCCTCTTTCACTCTCTCTGCGTGAATTGGAAATTGGTGTATGGGAAATGAAAGGCGCAGTATTTTTCATGCTGCGCCGCGCGTCTGGAAAGATGAAAAGTAGGGAGTGAAAGAGAGGTAGAAGTACCATAGTAGGAGGCTATGGAATAATTTTTACCACCTAGGGGCATTTACGTGCACTGACATCACCCTGCTAGTTCCTCAATGCTAAACTAATAAACCAACCATGCCAAACATTACTTTCGCGCGTCTTCAAGGAGTGTACACACATCATTTTTTGGGTTCGTGCTTTATTCTTTGTGATGATTCCTAAGACATTACTGTACACGAATCACCGGGTCATATTCGCCAATGACTGCTAAATAATTTATATTCGAATTTCTTTTCTCATCTGATTCGGTTTCGGTTTCAACAGCCGAGAGATGGCTGTGACGTCACAGTCAAGTCCAGGGGCCCTATTCTCTACACACATGGCCGCCGTTCGGCGTCATTTTGTTTCTTTGATTGGTTCTCAGAACAGTCGCGTGTTTTAAATTTGTGGCGCGAAATTTCAGCGTGTCGAAATGGCTTTTTGCGGTGACGTACAAATGACGTGAGCGTGAAAACGGATTTTTTAGCAGCCGTATTCATGGTGCATGGAGGGTATATATAAGTAATTGTGGAGGAAAACAGGGGTATATATGATAGAAAGGGAAGCAGTTACGCTTGAATTAGGAATGGGCTGAAATGAACTGTCCACTGTCAAACGCCGACTCCTGAAATCTGATTGGCTGACGTTGTATGGCGGGAAATACGTCATGCATAAACATTTCATGATGACGTCAAAATGACGTTTCATTACGCAACGGATGTTCTGCCATTGCTGTAAGTGACCAAACCCATTGAGGCGACCGCGGAAAAAAACATGGCGAATTCGATGTGCAGTGTAGGCGGCTGTTAGCTCACCGCAGTTTTGTACAGAGTTTGGTGGATTGTGAAGTAAGCTGACACATCTTGTTGTAATTGCAGAAAGCACTGAAACGAAGTTATAAGGGAACTTTTCGGCTGCGTCATCATTTAGAGGATTAATAATGAAGACGCAGATTTACAGCCGCACGAGGGTCGTAGCTACCCTCCCGTTGCAAATACTTTGCTCTCATAGAGAAACCATCGATCCGCGCCCTCGTTGCCAAGCGCAGCAAAGCGGCCCGCTAACTCAAGCGCTTGATCTGCGCGAGACGAGGCATTTCAGAGAGCAACAGAAGGGAAAGGGGGGCGAGTTGTAGGGTGTTCATGATGGTTTCGTGGGTGCTCTTTAACACATGGACAAAGAAAAGAAGAGAAATAAAGGCGCCAGTCCCGTGTTTTCTCCTCTTTGTTTCTGTGTTAAACAGCGCCCACCAAACCATCACAAATTTCTGAGAGCACCGCAATGCTTTCTAATTATCTGTCTGGTCGGTTCGTGAGTACAACCTGAGGGGTCATATGGTGCAGGCTGTGCAGGAACTTCGCAAGACAGACAGCGAGGGATCACCGAAGACTGTCTTAAACGTCGGCCCTAAACACTGCTTTTTGTTTTCCTCGTACCCTGCACTCACTGCAATGTTAATGAATTGAACTGCCTTTCCACGATGGCAAAAGGAAGCAAAAATACTCACATCTTCTGTTATAATAAAGGAATGTATGTTCCATGTACCTGGCACATGTTTGCTTGCCACATGTGACATGTTTCATATATAAAGTTTTGTTTTAATATGCATGCGGGCTCACCATCTGCTAAAATTTAAAAAAAAAAAATAAGTACTCCGGAGCACGTTATGACGGTACGCTCTAATCATATGGTGTAGTTGAGGAATATTTTGTGTTGATTGCTTTTTTTAATACAGCCGGAAAATAATCTCCGTTTATTGATTTGCATTTTACTGTTTCGGCAGTAAGGAATATGCGCGCGCAGCGCTGCCCTAGCTTCATGCCACGATTTACACAGTCAATTTTCGCTTTCTTTCTTTCTTCTCCGTTTATCCCCCTCTGCACGTGTATGGTAGCCTGGACATCGCCTAATTAACATTCCTGCTATTCCGTTCTTCTGTTTATTTCTCTTTCTAGGGCATCTTTTGCGTTTCGCAAGAGCCTTTCGCACGCCAGCGCATGAAAATTTGAAATGTGTGTGCGTGTGTGCGTGTGTGCGTGTGTGCGTGCGTGCGTGCGTGTGTGTGTGTGTGTGTGTGTGTGTGTGCGCGCGTGCGTGCGTGTGTGCGCGTGCGTGCGTGCGTGCGTGTGTGTGTGTGTGTGTGTGTGTGTGTGTGTGTGTGTGTGTGTGTGTGTGTGTGTGTGTGTGTGTGTGTGTGTGTGTGTGTGTGTGTGTGTGTGTGTGTGTGTGTGTGTGTGTGTGTGTGTGTGTGTGTGTGTGTGTGTGTGTGTGTGTGTGTGTGTGTGTGTGTGTGTGTGTGTGTGTGTGTGTGTGTGTGTGTGTGTGTGTGTGTGTGTGTGTGTGTGTGTGTGTGTGTGTGTGTGTGTGTGTGTGTGTGTGTGTGTGTGTGTGTGTGTGTGTGTGTGTGTGTGTGTGTGTGTGTGTGTGTGTGTGTGTGTGTGTGTGTGTGTGTGTGTGTGTGTGTGTGTGTGTGTGTGTGTGTGTGTGTGTGTGTGTGTGTGTGTGTGTGTGTGTGTGTGTGTGTGTGTGTGTGTGTGTGTGTGTGTGTGTGTGTGTGTGTGTGTGTGTGTGTGTGTGTGTGTGTGTGTGTGTGTGTGTGTGTGTGTGTGTGTGTGTGTGTGTGTGTGTGTGTGTGTGTGTGTGTGTGTGTGTGTGTGTGTGTGTGTGTGTGGAAGACTCTCTCCTCCATCTTTCTCTCTCTGCGCTGCTACCCGCGCTCTACAGAACTCAAGCCGACACAATATGTTAGAACCTTAAGCAGACTTGGTGACCTGACGATAGTTGGTCATAATGAGGCTTTTCGAAAAAGGTGGGTGGCACAGCCAGTACCTAACAGTAATTGATAGTTTGAGACTGCGAGCGTTGTCCTCAGAGATGGACATTACCGGCTGCGGCGGCGCCTCTTTGTCAGTGCTGGGCTACTTTGGAAATCTGTCGATTCCTTGTTTACGACCACGTCCTTAAACAGTTTAGTTCTGCATTTAAAAGCCGCTGATAAGTGAACGTGAGAGGTCGCCTGCACTTGAACAGCAATTCTACTTTCCCTTCCAATTTTGAACCAACCAACTGCAAATATTTTGCTGCCGTTCTTTGCTGCCTGATCGGTTCGTGATTACAACCCCTGAGGTTGTACTCACGAACCGATCAGGCAGATAATTAGAAAGCATAGCGGTGCTCTCTGAAATTCATGATGATTTGGTGGGCGCTGTTTAACATAGAGACAAAGGGAAGAAAACACGGGACTGGTGCCTTTACTTCTCTTCTTTTCTTTGTCTCTGTGTTAAAGAGCGCCCACGAAACCATCAAGAACAACCTGCAACTCGCCCAACTTCCCCTTCTGTTGCTCTCTGAAATGCCTCGTCTTGCGCAGATCCAC
Source organism: Amblyomma maculatum (assembly GCF_055883805.1). Taxonomy (NCBI): domain Eukaryota; kingdom Metazoa; phylum Arthropoda; class Arachnida; order Ixodida; family Ixodidae; genus Amblyomma; species Amblyomma maculatum. Next base: position 47,176,822 of record NC_139344.1, read on the forward strand.
CGCTTGAGTTAGCGGGCCGCATTACTGCGTTTGGAAACGACTGCGCGGATCGATGGTTTCTCTATGAGAGCAAATCATTTACAACGAGAGGGTAACTACGACCTTCATGCGGCTAAATCTGCGTCTTCATTATTAATCCTCTAAAAGATGACACAGCTGAAAAGTTCCCTTATGACGTCGTTTCAGTGCTTTCTGCAATTACAACAAGATGTTTCAGCTTACTTCACCACCCACCAAACTCGCTACCAAACTGCGGTGAGCTGATAGCCGCCCACACTGCACGTCGAATTCGCCATGTTTGTTTCGCGGCTGCCTCGAGTGGTTCAAAATGAGGCGCCCAACTTTGGTCACTTGGAGCAGTGGCAGATCATCCTCTCCGTAATGAAACGTCATTTTGACGTCATCATTAAATGTTTATGCATGACGTATTTCCCTCCATACAACGTCAGCCAATCATATTTCAGGAGTCGGCTCTTGACAGTGGGCGGTTCATTTCAGCCCATCATATATACCTCTGCTTTCCCTCCACAGTTACATATATATAGCCTTTCCCTCCACAGTTACATATATATACCCTCCATGCATCATGAATACCACTGTTAAAAATCTATTTTCACGCTCACGTCATTTTTACGTTACCGCAAAAAGCCATTTCGACACATCAAAATTTCGCGCCACAAATTTGAAACACATGACTGTTCTGAGAACCAATCAGAGAAAACAAAATGGCGCCGAACGACGACCATGTGTGTCGAGTATAGTGTATTAGAATAGGGGCAGTGGGACGAGGGCAGGCGCCGTCAGGCAGGGAGCGTGAAGCGAAAATCCCAGAAGACTCTAACTGCCGCACGGCGGCGCTGCTGCTACTTTCACCTGACAAATTGGCAAAGAATTAAATCATCTTGTAAAGAACATATCTGGGTTTCAGGAACCATTGCCGGCATAAGGACATGGATAGGGGTAGTTTATTTAGGAACAGGACATCAATGCAGGCAAGAAAACAGGGATCTTGCTGAATGTCTCAGTGACGATATAAGCCAGTTTGGAAACGGGGCCAATATTATTCTGCTGGGGGACATGAACGGCCACATCGACGATCTGGATGGATACACGGATTGTAACGGGAAGCTAATGCTAGATTTCTGCGAGCGACACGATCTAGTTATAGTAAATAGAGAAACAAAATGTGAAGGCCAGATCACGTGGGAATTCCGCAACAGGCAGACGACCATTGACTATTCTCTAATGTCGCAGGGAATTTATAGCAAGGTCACAAAAATGGAAATAGACGAAGAAGGGGAGTGTAGTCTGGGAAGTGATCATAAACGTATTAGTCTGCAGATGGGGCCCTTGATGAAAAGAGAAATGGAACTTAGACAAAACGTAAACGCAAAATTAAACGACGATCAAATAGCGCAGATAGCAGCAGACATAGAGGAAGCAATAGAGAAAAGCCCCATGGAAGACTGGGATTATGAACAGGTAGAACTACTTATAAGGAGTAAAATTCAGAAGGTTAAAGTAGCAAACCGCTGGAATGGAAAGAGGAAGCCACGGAGCTGGTGGAATAAGGAAATCAGGGAAGCTATTGAACAACGACGGGCTGCTTCAAGGGAACACCGAATGGCAAAGAAAGCACAGGCTTCTCAGGAGGAAATTGACCAAAAATGGGAATCATATCGACAAAAGAAACTTGAGGTACAGGCCCTCGTCCAAAGTAAAATAAGACAGTCCACCGATCGCTGGATGGCTGATATACACGATGCCTCTAGAGGCGGAGCAAGAAAATTCTGGAACCATATAAGCTGGCGAGGGAAGAAGAATCAAAGAAAGCAAGATCGGATTCAAGATAACGAGGGAAATTGTTTAAAGAGAGACAACGCAATGAACTACACTACATCAGTTATAGCCGAGTCATTTAAGAACGACGATAGGGTAATCTCCGCAAATCAGGAAGTAACACAAGGTAGCAGAATACAAAGCACCTTAGAACTGACCAATCTAAATTGGAAAAAGGCAGAAAAAAATATTTCTAAAAACACATCTACAGGAATAGATGGAATTCCGATCAAGCTGGTTAATGAACTCGGTCCAAAAAGTAAGGAAACGCTGTTAAAAGCTTTGGAAACAGTCATAGCGAATAAGCAAATTCCGGACAGCTGGCGGCAGAGTAAAATGAATTTGATTTATAAAGGGAAAGGAGACAGGATGCACATAAAATCCTACAGGCCGATTACCATAACATCTGTTATGTACAGGTTAGCCATGCAGGCGGAGAAATTAAAGGTGCAAGCATGGGTTGAAAGTAACAAGATACTCGGAGAACTTAGAACGGCTTTAGAAATGGTAGGCGCTTAGATGATAGCCTGTTCGTGCTTACCCAATGCATCGAAATATCTAGAGTGGAAAATAGACCTTTGTATTTGGCCTTCCTGGACATAAACGGGGCGTACGACAACGTAAGCAGGGAACTCCTGTGGAACATATTAAAAGAAGAAGGTATCGGTTATGAGATAATAGAGTTCCTACAGGAAATATACCGGGATAACAAAGTAGAAATTACGTGGGAAGGGATAAGAAGTACGGAGGATGTCACAGTATACAAAGGACTAAGACAAGGCTGTCCTCTGTCACCGGTGCTGTTCATGCTTCATATGATAAACCTGGAACGGAGGATACAAGACAGTAACCTAGGTTTTAACCTGTCATACAGATTAGGTGGAAAGGCGGAAGAGCAGCGCCTCCCTGGTTTGATGTATGCAGACGATATTGTGCTGCTAGCCAAGAGTCTGGAAGAATTGCAGACTCTAGTTAAGTATTGCGGAGACGAAGGGGACGCTCTAGGCTTCAGATTCAGCGCAGTAAGTCGGGTCTGATGATTTTCAACGGCTCAACTGATCAGGGTCTTAAAATTCAAGGCCTTGAAATACCTAGAGTAGCAGAATATAAATATTTGGGGGTATGGGTAAACGAAGGATTGGCATACATTGGAAAGCATGAGCTATCACTTAAGGCCAAAGGGCGAAGGAATGCCGGGATAATTAAGCATAAGGCATTGTGGGGATACAATAGGTATGAGGTTTTGAGGGGTATTTGGAAAGGAATTATGGTGCCCGGACTTACTTTCGGAAATGCGGTTTTGTGCCTAAAATCAGAGGTACAGTCGACATTAGAAACAAATCAGAGATCCGTTGGACGATTAGCACTAGGTGCCCACGGCAAAACTACAAATGAGGCGGTACAGGGAGATATGGGCTGGGCATCTTTCGAAATACGGGAAGCTCAGAGTAAAATATTATATGAGGAACGCCTGAGAAAATTGGACAGTAACAGATGGGCAGCTAAGGTATTTAAATACCTGTATCTAAAAAGCGTTGACTCACAATGGAGGAAAAGAACTAGGAAACTAACTAGTAAGTATGCTAGTAAAAAGGGCGGATAAATAAAGAGCCTTAAGTAACAGGTGAAAAACACAGAAGGTAAAAATTGGATGAATTCGATGGAAAAAAAACAGAGTGTGGAATTATACCGAAAGTGGAAAATGCAGATCAGGAAGGAAGATTTCTTTGATAACTCAAGAGGCAGTGCCCTACTTTTTGAAGCTAGATCAGGGTGCCTTAGAACACGAAGCTACAAAAAGAAGTTTAACAATGGAGATGATGCATGTGCTGTATGTGGAAACTCCAGTGAAACAATTGACCATATTATACTCGAATGCAATGGTATCCATCCGGAAGTTGATGCAGGCGCAATCACTGTTCCTGAAGCTCTGGGGTTTAGAGATAACAGTGGCCGGGTGAATAAACCGGCAGTGGAAACTAGCAAAAAACGGCTGGAAGATTGGTGGCTTAAAAGCAGAGAAGTGACATAATGTTAGTAATGTAGGAGCAAAATTTAATAAATAGAATGATGGTTTAGTTAACCATTCTAAATCAATAATTAAGATATATGGAGAAAAATGAGCATGCTAGCTACTGCTACCGCCCCGTTTCAAAGGGGACGCTCCTATATTCCATCCATCCATCCATCCTGGGCAGTTGACAGCTGTGTGGTGCGGACGCGTGTTCCATCGCTCCTCCGATTGCACGTGGCTACCGGAAACGGACGGACTGGCGACAACGGGAGCTTCCGAAGCGTCAAACAGAAGAGTTCCTTCTTTTATTAACTTTATTTCGCTTTCAGCTAATTAGGTTATGTGCAGCCTAAAGAATAGATTTTAGCTCTTCGTCCTATACTCCGTTTCATACATCAAGTGCAACACTACCAAAGCTACAACGCTTATTTGCGCTCTCCGCATCCGCGATAAAAGAAGTGCCTGCTCTTGACGAGAGAAAATAATAGTTGCTTTGTCTGCAAGCTTAATACATTTTACATTTGCCATCAACTTCATAAAAAGCACCTGTTTTAGAGAGAAAAGGTCAGATTCGGCTAATTTGTATGTTTTTTTATGTCGTTTTTGTTTGTGCCGCGTCTTGCTGCCCCGCAACCTTGCCAGCTGTGCCACCAGATGGCGCTGGCTGTGCCCTCCGCGCTGCGCATCCCTTTTTGAGAAAATGGTTCTTTGGTGCGCATTTTTTCTATAAGATCCGCTCTTTGAAGATGTCTAAGCATGCGAAGCATGTTATTGCAAACGTGTATGCTCGGAACAGAGCCCGTTTCGGCAGGAACCACTCGCCTTCAGAACAAGCGCGTAGTGATACGCCTCCTGTTTTTTTTCTTGCGGACTATTTGCGTAGCTTTCGCTGCGTTGCACCTGATGTATGAAACGGAGTATAGCAGCCTGGTTTTTTGTGCCGGCACCTAGGTTTTCTCGGCGTTCATTTTTCAACTATTGTGTTTAGATAATTTTTTTCTAGGCTATTGGCTTTGGCAGAATTGATTTTTACGCGTGTTTGCTAGCCGTTTCTTGTGTCTTCTTTTGGCAGTTTCTATATTCTGAGAATTCGTAATAGATATAGTTCAGTCGATACATGCTTAAGATGTGCAATCAAAAGAAGGTAAAGTGTACTCAGTGTGAGGCGCAAGTTAATCTCAAGGAAACGCGTTTTGACTCTGTAGGTGAAGCGGAAGGCAGCGACTTTTTGTGTCGATGTTGCGTGCTGAGTGCGGGCTTAGATAGATTTGATCAAGAAAGGGGCAGTTCAGTGTCTCGTGTGGATGATTTAGAAAATGAAGTACGTTTGTTAAGGGCAGAAAATCAGAAACTGCTTGGACAGCTTCCTCAAATGAAAAAAAGGCCGACTTTATTGGTCGAACCAAAGGCCGAACCAACGAGGACGAACATTCCAGTGCGGGCAACGTGGCTGGGACCGGCACTGGCATGGAAGACATAAACAAAGTAGGTCAGGCGGATCCGAACCGACAGAGCTATTTAGAAGCAGCTTCTAAGAAGCCGGAACAAAGAAAGAAGTAAGGAAGAATGAAAATCCCAGAGAGAAGGACACAGATAACCGAAAGCAGGAGCCAACAGTTGGAAGAGGAAGAGAGAAGGCCCAGGTGCTTATCGCTGGAGGTTCTAACATGAGCAAGTGCAAGCGAGATATCTTGGAACATGGAAAGGGTGATAAGCGAGTGTTGGAGCCTTCCTAGGGAGCACAATGAGGACAGTGCTGAAAGAGAGTAAAAATAGGCTGTTGAAAAATTCCGCAGAGCGCAGTATGGTGATAGTAACCGCGGGGCTAAACGATGTCCTAAACCTTACGGAAATCCCATATCTGCTCCAAAATGGAACATATGCAGCCAGATACAAATATATAAGGCAGCAAATAAGACCTTATCTGGGCAAATAAGATCAAAAATCAGGCCAGATAAGGTCATATATGTGCAAAATGTTGCCCTTATATGGCTCAGATATGGCCATATGATGCAACATATAATCCATATCTGGACGTTATATGGCTTGATCAGGGGCATATATGGTATCCTCGCGATCCTATGTGGCCTGATAAAGGGCATATATGGCATCGTCATGAACTTATATAGACAGACCAGGGCCATATGCCTGGCATCAACAGGACTTTATATAGCCTCATCGGGGCCTTAATTATATAGGCGCCATAGTGACTGTATACTAGCAATTATTGCCTTCATCTGCCTTCTGCAAATATCCAATATTGGCATCATGTGGTCGAGCTTCAATTTTTCTACACTCAACATGGCCTGCATGCTTATATTGTTAATTGTATCCAATTTTGAAAATAGCTACGACTCCCAATATTTCAAATATTCTGCAGATTTCGCTGCACTATAATTATTATACCATGTGTTCCTTAATCCAGGATAGCGCTGGGTTATGGCTACATGCTCCTCTTTCCGCCTACTAACTTGCATTTTCGTTTAAAATGCGGCGGCAGTCCGGTGCACAAAAGCATGGTCGGTTAAGTTGAGCGATTCAAAATATCAAGAAAATGATGGCAGTTCAGTATACGGCCCCCTCCGCGCTGTCTAGACGGTGACTCACCCTCAGAGACAGCTGGCGGTTGCTGCGTCGAGGGCCGCACTGGCTAGACCGTGACTCCTCCTCTCCCGCGTTCCCCTCCTCCCTCTCAGACAGCGGCGGTCCCCGCGTGGACTCGCATTTCATCTCTCCTCCTAGCTGCCACGCTCTACCGCGTAGGCCGCGAGCTCTCCATTTTGTGTGTGTTTGCTTCTTTCCCCTCCCCATTTCAACTCCGAGCACCTAAGCAATTGGTGTCTCAATCCTTTTCGGTGGCAGACATCGAAGTTCGGTGCGGCTGGCGGGCGTGCTGCACGTTGTGTATGCTAGTGTGTGTGCCAGCGCCTGTTCGCTAGCTGTGTGCATGTAACAAAAATGCGACAGCAAACCTACAAGAACTTCAGTCTGACCGTCGGCACAGAGGAAATTACTGTGTCCCACTGCGGGTGGAAGCTGCCTCCCCAGCCTTGGCAGCGAACATGATGGTCGATTGAGCTTTTCGGGACTTCTGCCCTAGGTGGCCCCGGCCAAATCTTCACCATTGTGTAGAAACTGCAGGCGGATCGCACCCTCATCGTGTCCCCTCATCTTCACGTCCGATCACCAAAACCGTGAGCGTGAGACTTCTTGTCGGGAACTAGCACTTGCCAGCCTCAGGATATTGTTCACTTTATTATTTTGATAGAAAATTATTTTTCCAATCAGTATATTGGATGATAATTGCCAGTATGTGATATTTTTCCGTACATTTCATTGCTAATTTGTCTTTCGCTGCAGCAATTTTGACAAATTTCAGTGGGTGGATAGGGTCCTTCGTTGTTTATTATTATTATTATTATTATTATTATTGTTATTTGCACTACCTAAGTAGCTTCGTGCTTGAATTGGTTAAGGGGCAGAGCTGTCGCTGTCATGACAAATGCCGTCGGACATGTTTTTTTCTTTGTTTTCTCTCTTCATTTCAAAAGCAACCACGAGTTAGGCACGTTAGCTCATTTTTCACTGCAGTATCTGCTTAAGGTAACACCAGTACTTCCTGACAACCTATATGAACTTTGCTAAAGTTTCGGTATTATCAGCAGTCCCAGCAGAGTGTGGTTTATCGCCCTGCGGTTTAGCGGTACCTTTTCCGGGTATCGACAAACCTTTAAATTCGATTTCAATAGTCTAGTTCGATTATAGCCGTTCTCTATTTTCTTTAGCTTCGCAAGTAAACCAGCTCAAACTAAAAGCATTTACTGGTTAAAGGTCTGTGTGCAAAAGAGTGGAATAAAACTGTAGTATCTAATTTAACAGGTTAATGTCTTGCACCTTAGCTTCTCGTGTAGACAGGCAGGTCCATTATTCTGTTCAGATACATCATTAGTTTGTTATAGTATCGCGCGTAAATGAGTAGAATCTCCATATTTACTAGCGGATGAGCATGTCTTTGACCCTCAGTATACCCACGTAATTCAGGCCCGTTTTTGAGCGATTCCGTATAGGAAGGGGAAAAAGAAAACCTGTGGTTTCAACGCTGTTTTTCTGTAAGGTTTGAAATAAAAGGGGAAATTCAGGTTTCTCTTTGCAAACTTGATTAAGTAGGCGGGACGTTTAGCTGGAATACTGAAATTGTCTTGTGTACGTTGTAATAAAGTGTTATGTTGATATGCAAACATATAGATCTATAGTTCAAAACCTACATGCCATGCGGGCTAGACCTTTAAATCAGGAATAGGGTAGATAAGGCATATCTGACCATACAGATATGCCTTATCTGGTACTCGAAATCAGGAATTGGGCAGATATGCCTTATCTGGCCCAGATCTGTCCTAATATACCATATCTGCCCAATTCCTGATATACCTGATCTGAATTTTTTTATAAGTTCAGATATGGCATTTCCGTAAGGGAAATGGTGACGCTGCAGGAGTGGTGGAAAGTTTAGCTAAGGGAGTTGACAATTTCAGGAAGATAGCACAGCAAGCGCAGATACTTGTATGCACAGTACCGGAGGTGCTAGGATTGAATGGAAAGTTGGAAAAGGACGTGGTGACAGTTAATCAGGACATAAGGAAGTTAAGCCTGGAGAAGCACTTCGAAGAGGTTGAGGTAAACAGGGAGGTGCATAAAGCAGGTTTTGGTAGGGCTTTTCAGTGAGATGGCATTCATTTTAACAGAAAAGTGGGAGCAGAGGTCGGCTGGCGCCTGGCAGTCAGGGTTGTAGCTTTTTTAGGGGGTCCGTGAGGACTCTGTGCACAGAGGTAAGAAGTGAAGCAGATGAAAGTGTAATAACGGGGGCTGAGCCCCCAAAACTGGCAAGGAGGAGGTCGACAAAGAAAAGTACAAAAAAGAAATTTAACTCTAGGATCAGCTACATAAACATGCAAAGAGGTAGAAAAAGAGCGAAATGGCTAGAGATAGAACAGCAGTTGAAGAATCACAAAATATGTGTGTACGCTCTTTGCGAGACTCATCTCGGGGATCTAGAAGATCCGCCGTTTATAGAAGGCTACGTCTGGGAAGGGTGCAACAGAACGAGAACTGAAAAAATGGTGGAGAGGTAGGTATGCTGATACACCAGGGGACAAATTGGCAAAGAATTAAATCATCTTGTAAAGAACATATCTGGGTATCAGGAACAATTGTCGGCATAAGGACATGGCTAGGGGTAGTTTATTTAGGAACAGGACACCAATACAGGCAAGAAAACAAGAATCTTGTTGAATGTCTCAGTGACGATATACGCCAGTTTGGAGACGGGGCCAATATTATTCTGCTGGGGGACATGAACGGCCACATCGACGATCTGGATGGATACACAGATTTTAACGGGAAGCTAATGCTAGATTTTTGTGAGCGACACGATCTAGTTATAGTAAATAGAGAAACAAAATGTGAAGGCCAAATCACGTGGGAATTCCGCAACAGGCAGACGACCATTGATTGCTGTCTAATGTCGCAGGAAATTTACAGCAAGGTCACAAAAATGGAAATAGACGAAGAAGGGGAGTGTAGTCTGGGAAGCGATCATAAACGTATTAGTCTGCAGATGGGACACTTGATGAAAAGAGAAATGGAACTTAGACAAAAAGTTTACGCAAAATTAAACGACGATCAAATAGCGCAGATAGCAGCAGACATAGAGGAAGCAATAGAGAAAAGCCCCATGGAAGACTGGGATTATGAACAGGTCGAACTACTCATAAAGAGGAAAATTAAGGAGGTTAAAGTAGCAAACCGCTAGAGTGGAAAGAGGAAGCCACGGAGCTGGTGGAACAAGGAAATCAGGGAACTATTGAACAACGACGGGCTGCTTCAAAGGAACACCGAGTGGCAAAGAAAGCACAGGTATCTCAGGAGGAAATCGATCAAAAATGGGAATCATATCGACAAAAGAAACTTGAGGTACAGGCCCTCGTCCAAAGTAAAATAAAACAGTCCACTGATCGCTGGATGGCTGACATACACGATGCCTCTAGAGGCGGAGCAAGAAAATTCTGGAACCATATAAGCTGGCTAGGGAAGAAGAATCAAAGAAAGCAAGATCGGATTCAAGATAACGAGGGAAATTGTTTAAAGGGAGACAACGCAGTGAACTACATTACGTCAGTTATAGCCGAGTCATTTAAAAGCGACGATAGGGTAGTCTCCGCAAATCAGGAAGCAACACAAGGTAGCAGAATACAAAGCAGCTTAGAACTGACCAATTAATCTAAACTAGAAAAGGGCAGAAAAAATAGTCCTAAAAACACATCTACAGGAATAGATGGAATTCCGATCAAGCTTATTAATGAACTTGGTCCAAAAAGTAAGGAAACGTTGTTAAAAGCTCTGGAAACAGTCATAACGAATAAGCAAATTCCGAACAGCTGGCGGCAGAGTAAAATGATTTTGATTTATAAAGGGGAAGGAGAAAGAATGCACATAAAATCCTACAGGTCGATTACCATAACATCTGTTATGTACAGGTTTGCATGCAGGCAGTGAAATTAAAGGTGCAAGCATGGGTAGAAAGTAACAAGATACTCGGAGAACTTCAGAACGGCTTTAGAAATGGTAGGCGCTTAGACGATAGCCTGCTCGTGCTTACCCAATGCATCGAAATATAGTGGAAAACAGACCTTTGTATTTGGCCTTCCTGGACATAAACGGGGCGTACGACAACGTAAACAGGGAACTCCTGTGGAACATATTAAAAGAAGGTATTGGTTAATTGATTGATCAGTGAGTGATTGAAAATAGGCACCACGCTGACGAATTGATTACCCGAAACACAAAAGCCGCTGTCGTTACTCCTTGTGCGAGAAGGCAAAAGGATCGGTGCCTTGAAGAAAGACGTCATTCAAAGAACGGAGATAATCTTTGACGTATTCGTCCGTTCACAGCAGCAACCTAAGCGAGCTGAACATGCGCGCAGCGGACGTGCGCGAATCTTTAGAATGTTATGCACTGAAACAGTCGAAGACAGCAAGTGATTGTTTTTTGTTTTGTTTTTTTTAATCGTACGCTGACGGCTTGGCCGCACGTGCGCAACCCACGCAGGGACCAATTTCACGCTGGCTTTATCTCAAACGAATTCATGCGCAACCTATAAAAAATATCACAAATATTGCATAAGAAGAAGGAATTATAAAAGGCTAAAACAAATTCTCTCGTACCTTCTCGAGCGCGGACTTAATGTTCCGTCATTTTTTTTCATCGCAGGGCAACTAGCGGTACCTGTCATTCGCTAGGTTGAAGTGCTTTCCTCTCTAATTGCATTGTTAATTAGTGACATTGACTTTAAACAAATATAGCGAAAGAAAGAAATGAAAGGCTCCTTTGATGGTTTACCGGAGAAGGATTCGTATGACCGATAACGATGCCTAATAAGGCGAAACTAGCTCACCAATGGGTGAGATTTCGATTCCAGATGGTTAGTTTTGTCTTCGCTAATCCTCTCGAGGACTCGGGCTTCTCCCAAGGACAAAGTCAAGCACGACGCACTCGGAGAGAGGGCGCTTGGTCGCAGCGAGACTGTGGCTACACACGAGGGAAAGAGGAATCAATTAGCGAACGGAAGTTAATGTCAATATATGGAGCAAGACAGCAGTCGAGCTCACTTTTCAAAGGGGAGAATAGCAAGATTCAACATCCCACCGATGGCGAGCTTTCTCTGCTGTAAGACTAAGCGAACAGAGCAGTCATCTCCTCCATGTGCCTTCTGAATCGCCATTTAGCTGGGCGGCGTTTAACCTGGGCTTATCGAAATTAGCTACGCATACTGGGGATGTGTTGCGTTGTGAACTAAAAAAACTGATCCAGTGGAAAGCACAGGGATGAATGTAAGAAAGAAATGCAGAGGAGCATGCAAACAATTTTCTACAGAAACACCATGTCGATATATATATAAGCATTGCTCGGTACTCTTTACATTGTCCTCCATTTAGTTCTAGCTTACCACGTTTAGCTGTTTTTTCCTGATTATTTCTGCTTTGCGAAATCTTCCTACGCTTAACCGGTAGGCTGCTGACTGATCAATGAGCCCATCAGTGCCTGAGAACAATTTTCTCAGTTACGATACGTGCAAACACCGTGCAGGTCGAGCAAGGACACAGAGCTACTGGGAATACAAGTGACAATATACGTGAACAAAAATCTAAAATAAAGAAAGCGTTTATTTGGAAAACTTCATGTGACATTTTTTACAACATATTACGCATTGCGAAATTAACCTATGCTTTTATTTTTTGCTCGGATTATGTCGCCGACCGTCTTTTCAGACTTGGCGGGACCCGAGAAATGGTCCAAATAGTGGAACAGTCCGAAAAATCCACAACTTTAAAAAAAATCACTTTTCTGCGAAATATCAGCTTTATACAAATCACGACATTTGCCGCCCACGGTGGCTTGTTTATACTTCGATATTAGGGAGTTATAGGCGTTATAGCATAGCGTGATATGTTACTGTGATCTGCTTCCGCACACCAGCCATGCGCACGCGCTAGCGCGATCCGACACGGCGCGTGTCGATTGGTGCTGACGCGGCAGCAGTGCGCGCTGCCGGGAAGCATGCGACCCACTCAAGGCGGTCACCGCATGCACTGTGGTGCCCCAAGACCCTCCGTGAATGCACCGACTCCTCCCCTTGCGCTCCTCCCTACGGGCGGCGGTGGCCTCAAAGCGAGCCGCGGCGGACGTTGCTCGCGTTCCATTTTTACTTTGCAGGCGAATGCGATGGCAACGACGAGCAGACTCTATTGCCACTGATTGAAATGGTAAAGATGAACAGAGAGCCAGCTTCTCCATCCTCATAACCCTGCTTCACCTAGCTTTCACGGTCATGTAAAACCGATTGTTTGCGACAAATATGCCCGCTCTCGTCTATGCCATGCAAAAAAAATAATAATAAAGTTACGAGCCTTCGGCCGCCAAAGCAACGATCGCCACAATATTAGCGGTGCGAAATTTGGCCCGAAAACTTTTGGACACCCCAGAGTCTGAAATAGTGGTCGTGCAAATGTACACGTTCCTATGGGGCACATGATGGTTCCTGAATGAAGTCCAAAATCTCGCACGAGTACGAATTATTGGAGTCCGAAAAAAGCCGATCGGCTACTGTAACCTGAAAAAGAACTAATTCAGTAATTTCAGAATAAGCCCGATTTCTTACCAAGTATGCACTCTGAAATTAAAATTTTCTACCCCCTGGATTTGTGATACGCTAATAATCCCTACGCTACGCCTGTTGACGTCACATGCATGACTAAATTAACTTTTTTTGCGTATATTTATGATGTTATGTTCGCCATGTTTTTCCCCGTCCCTAGCGTAGCGCTAGCAGCACTGTAGGTACGTGGTTCGTACCGCTGTCTCTCTGCTCCGTATGCACTCCTTGGGTATGGGAGCTACGTGTATGTGAGCTCTGCTAAAGTGAGCTAGAATAGCTCTGCTTTCCGGTGGGATGTTTGTTGTGGATTGGGTGATCTGCAAGTCGGCTGGATAGCCGACTCGTTGTAGGATTTGTCTGCCCGCTTTTGTTTTGAGCAGACGCTCTCTTTTGGATAAGAGAGCAGCCTCCTGAATTTCTTCAAAAGTGTTATGGACTCCCAGCGCTTCGACCTTGTTGTTGGCGGTGTATAATGGGAGGCCGAGGGCATTTTTTGATGGCTGATCTGATGATGGCACCTATTCTGTAGCATTTTACTTTGAGGAGTGGTAAGTAGGGGAGGCCATATGCGACTCTGGTGATGACCAGTGTTTGGACGAGCCGCACAGTATCCTCTACCCTACGGCATTCCTTCTCGCGTTCTCGCTACACGGCGTATCATGCGTGATACTTGGGTGGTGGTTGCGTTCAAGAGTTTGATGGCATGGGTTGCCTTGCCGTCAGATTGGGAATGCAGCGGTAACCACCGTAGTTGGCGCCAACCACCAAGAACTCGCCAGCCTATCCATCGAGAACTGCACCATACTGGAAGCAGAAATGGCTACGATAGCCCTGTTAATACAGCGCGGAAACGCTACCGGCCGATCCCTCCACATCGCGACCGACTCACAGGCGGCTTGTAGGCTCCTCCTTGCAGGTAGAATTAATAAAAGATTGCTGCCATTAGTAACAGGCAACCCCGCGCAAAACACACATACCAAACATAAAATAACATGGATCCCTGCACACTCAGGATTGGAGGGAAACGATGTCACGGATGGCTTAGCTCAATGATACACAAACCGAGGGGGCCAAGACACGATACCACCCACCCAGTCACTAATACAACCTATGTCGACAGTCTACAACGCTAGACACGAACATCAATGCATCTTGCGACAGCTGCACCCCCACCTCAAAAGCAACTAACAGCACAGGAGGCTAGAAACTGGAGACAACTCCAGACCAACACCTTTCCTAACCTCTATACAACATTATATTCCCAGCCTAGATACCGCCCCACCTACCCATGGTGCAGCGGCCAGCCCACAACTCACCATGTAACATGGGGATGCACCGGGCCTAAACCACCTCATTTACAAATACATAAAACAAAGGAACAGTGGGAGGCTTCTGTCTAGCTCCGACCTGCAAGACCAACTGGTTCGCCAGGCCCGAGCGGCGGCGATGGCCACAGGAGCTCTGAAATGAGAGCCCCAACTACGACTGCGCCTCTGACATTTTGTTTCCACAATCAATAAATGTTTACTACTACTTGGCATTTCTCCGGATGCCCAGGCGGAGGTTTGTGCATGCCGGCCTGCCTACAGGCTGCAAGTGTCGTCATCCGCCACTTTTTGGCCCGACGAGTTTTTGCTCTCGCATAAAACTAACAAAAACGACGGGCTTTGGCGCACGCGCGCAGAAATTTTAGCTCGATAACGTAGAAGGTCGGGTTTAGCAGAAAACCGTGTGTTGTACTTGTTACATGGAAAATCCAGATTGGTCGAAAGGGTTGATATCGCACGCAGTTGAGTTCGATTAAAACGTCAGTGAAATTGATATAACCGAAACATGACTAGAACGTTAGCACAGCATGCAATGTGAACTATTGCGCTAGAAAGAAAACTGAAGTAAATAGGTAACAAACCTGAGAACCTTCGGCAGCATGACACGCTACCCCTAGTCCACTAAGGCACGTTCGTTCGACTTTGTTCTAGGGGCGATGAGGCGAAAGCCATTATAGCACGGTGGATCGTAGCCTTTCACTCCCTTTCCTTTACGGTGCGGTACATGTGTCCGTGGAAACTTGTGACAGATACTGCGCTTTTTCTATACTGTAAATCAATTTCAAACGCCGCTGATGCCTGCTGTAATAACGCCTCCTAAACATGTCTGGGTCTGCTTCTGTTTGCTCTGTGATGCGGCGTTCGAGGAAGCGGCAAATGAAAGGCGCCACAAGGACGCCTGGATGGGACGCCCGGCGGGGTGAGCTGTGAGCTTCGTATATGAATGAATCACCTGGTGACGTCATGACCTGTCGTGACGGTACATTGCGCGCCCCTTTCGAACACAACAGCATTTCATTGAAGGCATCAAAGCTCACCGGCGTTAATTCGTTTACAGAAAAGGGACGGCGCAGTATCTATCATTCGCGGAATCCCGCTATAATCCTCACGGTCGACAAGGGGAATTATGAAGAGCGTTTCACGATTGTTGATGTGCTTGTCTTTCCTTGCCACCGTTTTAGTGAAGTTGCGCTAAGTCGTATTCTAGTTGTGTGGTGTTAAGTTTCAATTGGACTTTTCGGCTACTGGCTGATTACTTTGTAAATAATGTATATAGTTGCTTCCTGCATTTAAAGGCACGTAATAAATACCATGCCGAAAAAAAAAAAATCCGGGGCGTGGCGCAGTTGGTAATGCGCTGGGCTGGGGATCCGAGGGATGGAGGTTGGATTCTCGGGTGAGACAAGGTTTATTAATTTATTTTTAACTGTCACTCTCGAAAGCGTGGCACCTCTGCTGACAACGATGAATCATTAAAGGCATTCGCCCTGAAATGTACGGTGTCCATTCTGCAGAGAGGGCCCTAGGACGCTGAAGGAACCCATTAATGCTGTCGCTTGACGGAGCTTGCGTTTCGACGTTTGCTATTACTGCTACTGACCTTCGGCACTGAACCGTAGCTGCTGCTGTTCGGCCAACTTAGCCCACAACGTTTCGTGCACCACACATGCACAGCAGCGCGAATCCCGCCATTGTTGCAGTAATTACCAAGGCGCCACACCGGGGTTATAGTCACATGGCTGGACTCGGGAGAAAGGGAAGGCTCCGCAGATGCAAATGCTCTTGATGTAACGAACTGGTTTTTCCTCAGCAGGCTGCATCCAATTTAGCTTGACGCGAATTGCTTCCTATTCCCACTTCACCCACTAAATGCAAACGGCAGTCTCGCCAGTCTTCCATGCGCCGCGACAGAGTAAAGATTGATGCTAGTTGTCCAGTCCCAATTTATACTAAGCCCACCTAACCTATTCCTCCATCACAGCCGGTTGCTTCGACAGTGGGTTTGCCCGGCACTGAAGCCGACGAGAATTCGGCACCTCACGGCAGTGGGCCTTTCGCCGAACAACTCATCTTCATACATTGCATGGACTCAAGGGCCTTATCATCGTTCTCTCTTGAACTTTATTAGAACAGCTAACCTTTTTTTCTTTCATTTAATACCTTTAACTCCCCCATTTAAGCACTTAGATAAGGCCACAGTAATGATCAACAGTGAGTGTAGACAGACATCCACGACGACGACTATTAAAAGAGCACAATGTTTATTTACAGCAGCTTTTGGCACAGACTCATCTGTATGATACGCACTAAACACACACTCTCACATACAAAAACGCGCGGAGGGGAACAAAGGGGTCTTACAGAAAAAAAAAAAAAAACATGTATTCGTACAGGTATATCACAACGTCGGGACGTAAGTACACTGGGAGATGAGGAAAAAGAAGACGAGAGTAAGGATGGGGGGGGGGGGGGGGGGACGTGTAACACTGCTCAGGTCTGGCAGCAACAAGCAACGGAACAAAGCGCGAAAGAATACAGCGAAACGGACGCCCGCGGCAGTGCGTCGCATTTCGTTTGCGTCTACCAGATGTGTTTGCAGCAGCGTCCCTCTTTTGAAGTAAAACGCATCGGAGTGTGACGTTTGGAAAAAAAAAAAGAAACGAAAAAGGATTGGGTGATCCTCCACACAGTGGCCAAATGCAACGACAGACACAAACTCCTCCCTCAACGACTCAAACTGGCGCTCAGTCTCTTCACGCAATCCATTCCGAGGTTACACATCCCTAGATTACCGGGCGGCGCAACCAAGAACTGGCCGAAGGAGATACTGCCATGGACCGTTGGTGTATAGTCTTTCTCCGGGACGTTTTACTGTCCACCTAAATGTGATAAACAGTTTTGTGGGGAACTACTGTGCGGGCCGCGAGATGCTCGACGTCATGTTCCCGCAATTCAAAAACATTTCTGTGGATGGTTCGAGACCGCAGGGTATTATGGGTTCCCGCCAGTCAGTCCCAGGCATTGTCCAACCCCAGTCCCCCCTCCGAGGGAATCTCATACCCTGAAGCTGGCGAAGCGATCGCAGCACGTACAGCGCCGAATAATAATTAGTTCACAGGGAGGGAAATGCGCAGTATCTGTCACACTTGTTTCTGCGGACGCCTGAACCGCGCCGAAAGGGAAGGGAGGAAGGTGGGAGTGAAAGCGGAAAAAGAGAAAGGGGTATTGGGGGTAGTGGAGGGCTCCGGAGCAATTTCGACCACCTGTGGATCTTTAACGTGCGCTGACATCGCACAGCACACGGACGCCTCTTCGTTTCGCCTCCATCGAAACGCAGCCGCCGCGGTCTTGATCGAGCTCGGGTACTCCGGCACAGTAGTCGGGCGTCTTACCACTGCACCACCGCGGCGGGGAGCGCCAAAGGCAATGCTGGCTAATGGGAATGAGGGCAGACTGAATACCACGACCAGTTCTCCGTTGCGCCGCAATCGGCATGACCCATCGCCACAGCCTCGCACCTGTCCCTCCAGAACCCAACAACCCAAGGCTACAAGCATGCACAGGACCCAGGCTAACCTTCTTCGCTGCCCTCGTAGAAACATCGGCTGGAGCAGTGTGGCGGCGACTGCGCTGCTCCCGGTCGAAAAACACACAGCAAATATAACATGTTTAGACTATCAATAATAACCGCACGCGTATTGCTGTGCGTATAATCGGACGAGTTATTTCGAACGCGCGAATTCCGCTCTACGGCCCGGAGATGACTCGAACGCAGGGGGGAGGGGGGAGCTACCGGCTCACCGGTTCGCCACTCTTGCGTCCTCCCTTTGGCCGAGCTGCAAAGCGGAAATTGGGCGCACGGTACACCGTTTTCAAACTAGGTGCCAATCAACGCGCGCTCATTCATCGTCGGCAAAAGGGACATTACACCTCATTTCCAGCACAGCGCGACAGGTGCCAAAGCGTTTCAGCGCAGCTACTGGTAGCTCAAAACGCAGGTAAGGTGTCCAAATTACAAAATAAAAGTGAGTGTCAGCTCGCGCGACCCGCACGCGGTGCCGGCTACGCGGCTACCGAATATGTGGCCATTTCCGCCCGAAGTGCGGGCAAGCAGCCCTGTACAGCCACATTTTTCGCTAGACTCCGTCTCGCTAGCTTTGCACAGCACAGCTGGCTCTGAACGTGAAGTATGAGCCGGCCTTCAAAAATGCCAGCATAGTTGATAGCTGTGCGTTTGAGAGAGAGAGAAAAAAAATCTAGAGACGAATGCGCACAGGGCAAACGTACGAGCGAGACAGAGCCACGTCTCAGGTGCTTAATAATCGTTGCAGCGGCCCCAACTTGTAAATACGCAATGCCCTCCCCCTTACACAGTCTAATTTTCAGGTGCCGGCTCGCCGCCAACGGGCCCACACGCCGTTGCACAGCGATGCAGCGTTAGTGCACTACGTTTCGATACCTTAAACGGACCAGTCACACAGCAAGCACTACTGAAGCAAGCCAGTGAGACGGAGTCGTACTGTGTTGCAGGCAAGAGGAACGAATTCAAAATAAAACTTGGCAACGACGTGCACTGTCCCCGGGTCGCCACCCTACCCCAACATCGACGGCAGTTTTAGCGCTGACGTCATGTACCGCGCCGTGAACGAGCGCTGGCCCATTTACGGCGCGCATCTTGCAGGATGTCGGCTTGCGCTTCTGTCGCGGATGAAATCGATGCAACAAAATCGGGACTGCTGCAAAACCGGACCTTTGTGACTCGGACTTCCTTAAGTCCGCCTCATCCGACAGCTTACTCCGAAACAAAAAAACGAAAGAAAAAAAAAAAAGAAAACCTACTCTGACTCTCGCTCACGCGGCCACCGCAGGACCACCTCAAACAGCACGATGCGTGCACTGCATGCGCACATACAAACGAATATTCACTCCACGAGACAGGCCCTTCGCGGGTGTTCTTGAAAGCCCCTGCTCAACCTCTTGCACACAGAAACGGCTGACTGCCACTTTGGCCTCTTTTCGTGAAACCGGTCAACAAACACTTGCGTCAAAGTGAAGAAAAAAAAGCGCAGTAAAAAATAAAATGTTCGCGAAGCGCATCCGTCAACAAGAGTTCCATAGCCATGCTGTGCGTAAGGCCGATAGCCAACTTCCAAACGTAGCAAGGAGACGGCCCTTTCAATACTTCAAGCAGACGGCGACGACACAGCACAGAAGTTTCGAAGCTGCACTTCGCAGAGAAAACAAACAGCGAACCAATCACGTCGCAGTGAAGTAACGTCCGTGGGAACATAATCGTTGCGTCATCACTCGGTGCGCTGGGAAGTGGCCCACCTGGCATCCCTCGAACACCTCGAGTTTGTGCGCGGTCAGGCATAGTTCCAACAGTAATACACGCTTCCACACGAACACACACACAGACACATGCGCACGCACGAGTGACATCTATGGCTGGCGTACGTCGCTTGAAGTCGCCCGTTCTGCCGTCGACCACCGCGACACAGCGGGCGACTCCGCCGAAGGTGAGAAGATTCGACTCTTGCAATGTTACACTGTACACTGTCACGTGCATGGCACCACCACGAGCTCGAAGCACGGTTGGCACAAATCCTCCCCAAGACATCGCACAAAAGCGGCCTGGAGCCACGCCGCACTGACCAGCGTGAAGCTTTGGCTGCCCCTACCCGAGCGTGCAGATTCTGCGCCGTCTGCATGACTGGCACACAGGCGTCCTCGTTGCTACCCGTTGAAAGCGCCCAGTACCAATGTGCGAGAACCGCAGTTTCCCTTAATTGCCACGAACACCCGCAAACTGCGCAACACTTACAGGTATGTATTTTACTTTTCACAAAACGTGCTCACAGGCACGCTTAACTTTGTGGTTCGGGAGTCATAAGCCTCGGCCACTGGCCGAGCCCAAGAAAAATGTATCGGCCGAAAACACTTCATACCTGCCGCCGTTCCCTCTTTGAATTATGTAGTCTCCGCATTTTACCGGCAGTGGGAATTTATTTTTTGATTTGTCCCTTCACTGACCATTTCTCTCCGTGCTGTCTACATAACAAACTTGCGCGTTATTCGTCAGCGTAGTCTGCATAAATATTGAGACTTAGTTTATCGCTGCCGCTTACCACGGCAGCCTACCGCTACTGCGCGCAGTCAGCATAGCACGCGCCGATTGGTCCTTGCGTGCGGAGTATGACAGGGATGCGCTCTCGGGGTGATCTGCGCATACGTGCTGACGCTCGCGCGGTAGCGCTAAACAAAAAGTCTCTAACAGAGACCTTTAGTTTAGCGCTGCCGCTTGCCGTGGCCGTCTACCGTTATCGCGCACCGTCAGCACAGCACGCGCTGATTGGTCCAAGTGTGCGGCGTCCGCCGAAATTTGACAGGAACGTGGCGCCATCTGTCACCATCGTGATCTGCGCATGCGCACTGACGCTCGCGCGGTAGCAGTAGGCGGTAGCGCTAAACTAAAAGTCTCTACCTCTTTTCTTTAGTGCTACAGATCGCACGACCCGCAGTAATCAGCAGTTTTGCAGCAGAAAGGGGGCAAATGTTTGCGGGGGTACAGCTGCATCCTCGAAAATGCATGTTCCAGCTTAACTCGATAATCACAGCCCCCAAGCTCGGATAAAAGCAGACAAATGCTTCCCAAGGCCACCAACAGTGTAGTGCCAAAGGTCCCCTCCCCATGTGTCACGCCGAGGGGACAGATGAATGAAAGAAAGGGAGGGGAGGAGGGTAATGGTGAGATGCGCAAACGAAAGCAGGCACTTTTTTTTTTCGTTTCTCTCTCTCTCTCTCCCTCACACACACACACACACAGACAAGTTGACCAGCGATGTGGTAGGTTGGCCCGAGGTTGGGCGTCCTCCATCTGTGCAATTGTGACGATTGAGTGGCCAATAAGCTCCACATAAATAAAACAACACGGAGTCGGACACCAGTAAGAATATCATTTCTTCAGGTTCGGCCCACTGGTGTACAATACAGCCTCGGACCACATGAGGTAAAAACAAAAGCAGACAACAGCACAGGGGTCAAGAGCTGGCACGCCACGTTTGCCACATTGCAGGCCGCGTGGTTTTCAACGCCACCACACCCAAAAGAAAAATCATACACACCCATTGCAGCAGCCCATCAATTCCAGCTCTGACAAAACAACAGTTATCGACAAAGGAACATGTGTGCGCAAGTTCAACTGTACACCACGCCCAAGATGTGGGCCGTGGCCAAATACACATACAACATTCGTACATTACATAAAAAGTGCACAATCCAGTGTGCACACTAAACAGGCAGGTCACGGGCTATTGTTTGTACACATAACAGGCACACTAGTACAAGAGCACAGGGCTAAGCTTTCATTCAAAATTTGACCAAGGTACATAAATTAGCAAACTGCACAGGTTTTGTCGTAGCAAAACAAAATTAAAAAAGCACTGGATTTGGAAGTACCTAGGTATTGTGCAACAGGAAGCGCATAATGATGCAGCAGAAAGTGAATGCGTGATATTACCTTGCTGTCAGAAGCACAGACTCTAATCACGCTCAACAGTGGCCACACCGAAAAGAGCCGGCATTTCCGAGACTATTGAGAGTTGCTCACAGAAATCTGAAACCCGTGAATTCAGGAATGCAGAACAAAAAGAGAAGCACAATCATATCAAAGGTAGAGGGCACAAACCCTTGTCTATTTCCCTCTGCCTGCAAGGCACCTCAACTAAACTTCCCCGACTTACTCTCCTAAGGCGTCGAAATGGCACACATGTAGCTTAAGCAGCAATTCTGGAAAGTGGCCCTCTTAACCTCGACATGGGAGACTATAATAGATGAAAGAAAAAAAATCATACTAGGTGATCCAATACACCTTGGCACACACCCATGTTTTCGTTGCAATAGGTAAAAAAAAGAAAAGCAGCTGCCTCACTGCATCACCTGATGTTCTGGCCTATTTTGAGTGCGTGATGTACAATACAAATAGGAAAAAACTGCTACCCTGATTTTAAGACCTGCTCTCTAGTGCTGAATAAATGCATCTACTGCCTCCCACGAGACCAAAAATAAGCGACCATGTAGAAACAATGTAGTTTGGTTATCTTGAATGGATGATACTTTTCATAGATATGTGACATTTCAGTTGACTACCATTTCCACTAGCTTATGCCCCAAGGTACAATCGATGCAATGCATGCAATATAGTTTATCTTCTATTTATTTTGACATCTTTCAAAAATCCTTGCTCCGATGTTGCTGGTTTGTTCGCACTTATTTCACACAGAGGCTGCACTTTGGCGTCTATTTTGGTCCGCAGCGGTACTTCGCTTTAAAAACCGGCCCTAAGAAAAGTGCGATCCAGGAACAGATCAGCTCCCCAACTAGACCGAGGCGGCAACCATCATCACCAAATGAGTAACTTCGAAGCGAACTAACACAGCCATCCCCCTGAAATACGAATATACCAGCCATTGGTCAGACAGTCAGTGGTACCAGCCCAGCCGGCCAGCTGAACTCTCGCTCCATGAAGATATGGAAATTTTCCATACAGAGCAAGATACCAGAGACAAAGCTTTTACTATACAATGCAGATCTCATAACGAAATATCAGTGCAAGCTTTGAGTGGAAACAAGTTGCTGCAAATGCTTACAAGTTCAGTTCACCTGCGCATGGTGGCACTAATAATGCAAGTGGCAGTGAGAAAAAATAAGCAAAATATGCATGAAACAGCCACTTTAATAGGCAAGGTAGCATTTTGCCACAGCCCCTATTCAAAGAAGATGCCAATCCATGCGTTTAGAACTGAGGCAACGTGAATGCTTTGCTGCCACATACTCTACACCTGACCTAGAGTTAGCACAGTAATACATTTACACATCATTCGATATATAGAACTAGTACGATTAGGTGGTGAGGACAACACATAAGTGCACATAAGACATTTGATTCCAGAGATCTAGGCAGGAGGCAGGAAGCGGGGGAGGAGGGGGGCATCCTAGTTTTAAAGTGGGGTCTTCTCATAAAGAACACAAAGGCACCGCTGCAGACTTAAGTAGAGCTTCTGGTAATTTTTTCAGTGCCAAATACCTCAGCTAATACATGCCATCATTAACACAACCAGGGTAGTAGTCGGTCACTCAGCAAGGAGCCAAAATGAAAGGTGCAAAAAAGAGCTGAAGCCACAACTGCCTGCCAAGACATTCCATAATGCAGGGACAAATGTTGCCTCAAGTTCTTATGACAACTCTGTGTAATTCGATCAGCTCTAAAAAAATTTGATAAAAAGCCTGGAAGCGGAGAAGCTTTGAATCTCTGGATTTCAGTTTACAATTGTAACTGCCCTCAAACAATCAAGGCTGTTTTTGCACAAAGCAGAATTAAGGTGATAAAAAAACTACATATCGACATACAATTGCAACATTTGCTAGAACAAGGAGTCAATGTGCACAACAAGTTGCAACGGCCTTAATACAGATCCATGTATTTCAATTTGCTACATTCCCTATTAGGCCAACTCCTTTGAATATTAATCAGTTCATGCATCTGCTCTCAGCTTGGCTCTGAATGTGCCAAATGAATGCTTAATTTTTACTTCCAGGTACTGGTATCATCAGCACAAGGCAACTAGGTATTCAATTATGTAACTGTGCACCCCAACCTGGGGAATACTGCGCTACTTGATAGACAGAGACAAGTGAAAGACGACACACATTCGTGTGTCGTCTTTCACTTGAATCTGTCTATCAAGTAGCGCAGTATTCCCCAGTATAATCAACCAACTGGCCCCCGCGTTTACATTGTTGGCACCCCAACCATGGCAACACTCATAATAGCGGACCAAAAAGGCAAAGGGTTGCGCAATTTCTTAGCACCTGATGCTAGTTAGCCGCAGAGGAAGTCAGGCACCAGCACGCCTCATAAGCCACGACTGGCTACAGTATTACCCAGTATATTAATCACTCTCTCCTTCCAAACTAAAAAAAAAATGCACATAAGCCTTGCATTTACACCTTAACAGGTGTTGCAGTGAGACAGCAGGCATTCAAAGGTTCCTCGTATCTCGTCCCTTGACCTCTTTGAATGAGACACTAAAATTACATGCCACCTTATTCAAGGACATCTCACAGCCAACTGAGCACAAGGCTCAATTCAAGAGGCAGAAATGTGCACTCCTATCTAGGAGACTGTGAAATGAAGTATACACTGAGCCACAAGCTTCCTGGGGGCTGAACACACCAGACATTTCCAGGCTAACTTGCACTGCCACAGGGCAAGGCATTTTCACATGCCACTAAAATTTATCAACTGTGGTCAGCAATAAAAGTGATAGGCTGCCCCTTCCAGCATCAAAAGGTTTAAGTGAGCCAGGAGGAAAAAAGAAAAATGTCACAAGTTCATTTTCTCCCTATACAACATTCACCATACCAAACACTTCAACTATTCTCGGCGATTTGCAGCAACTGGCTGGGTTCCGCAGTTACAGAATTACTGAAAGCCACAGAACCATCACTGCCAGGTGACTATTGGTGTCATGTCAGTATTTCTGAGAAAAACTACTGCATGCACAGCACTGCAGTTATATGTGCAAAAAAGGAGCAAGTAGCCATTAAACTGCATGATGTGCGTCATTGTGAATTGCAAAATTTTTAAAACCTTTTCACAAAAAAAAGTTTCTAACGGCACCCGTAATGCTTTGTCTTCCCGCAGGTGGACCAAGCTGCGCAGCGGAAACCCACCCTCTTTCTCAATAAGGTACTTCCGACTACAAGCTTGGTAGCCGCTGATTCACCTTAACCCCTTGTGAGACAGTGGTACACGTGCTCCGCTTTCTCCTTGTGCTTTTCTGCATGCAGAAAAAATAATGGCCCAACTGTCTATATTTTCAGAGTTCTGCCATTTATCGAGTGCTCAAACGGTACTGTGCGTTTTGACATTTTGCTAAGAGGTGTCGTTAGCATACTGTGTTTTTGCAAGTGCAAGAGTAGGTTTCGACTCAGTGCAATTTGGCATGAAATAAACAGAGGGAAGAGACCAACTCTGATTCTACCCGACAGCACTGCTTCTAAACAGCTAGCTAGCAGCATCACCTTCAGTAATGCGGTGCTCTAAAATAGATGCGGAGCAGAAAGAAAAGAAGAGCTGATGGTCACGAGTAGGAGGCAGTGTCCGAGGATGCGAGTTTCACTTGCTAAGATCACCAGCCTCAGCGATCTACAACAAAGCATTGCTCTAGGTGGAGTTCAACAGTACAAAGGCAAATCCAACCGAAATTACTATGCGTAAGATGCCAATTACCACTGTGCGTTGAATACTTCAAAATAATTCACCACCGAAGTTATGTCACTGCAAGATGCCCAGTTCCAATGTGCGTTGAATGCTTCAA
This sequence comes from Amblyomma maculatum, assembly GCF_055883805.1. Taxonomy (NCBI): domain Eukaryota; kingdom Metazoa; phylum Arthropoda; class Arachnida; order Ixodida; family Ixodidae; genus Amblyomma; species Amblyomma maculatum. The sequence continues at coordinate 47,202,598 of NC_139344.1, forward strand.
ACTAATTCACCATTGAATTGATGTCAAAGAGCTGATGAAGCCTTTTTTTTTTTATGCTGTTTTTTTACATTGCAAGTGGACAGTGGTACAAGCATGTAACCCTTTTTAGGCATCATTCTGAAGTGAGACGTAAAAATGTGTACCCCTTTCTTCTATGAAACCACTGCTCTGAATGGCTCAAAAAAACTGCCATTGATTTCTAGTGCTTCTGAGTGTAATTTTAACACCTTTAGGCTTGTGAAACAGTAAAATTTTATGGCTCACAAAAGATTTGATGCATTCTCACTGTATGACTTCTCCCACCCTTGTTCTGCCCAAGCTTAGTCAATAAACTTAACTCTGCACCACTTAGTAGTAAATAAGCACACAAAATGAGCGGTAAAAAAAAAAAAAAAAAAAAAAAAAACACCACCCGTAGAGTTCACCACACAGCACCTCAAAACATCCAATCTGCCCATAATACACTGCATGCTAAAGCCCCAAAGAGAAACAGTTAAGCTGCAGCTACTGCTGACCATGGTGGCAAGTGCCAATTTCAGCTCAACAAAGCAATGTCAGATGTTGAAGGTAAGGGTTGTGCTGCTACACTTCATTGATTCACAGCTAGCCTCTAACAGTTACCAGCAATAAAAAGCAAAAATAAAATCTACATAACTGAATAACATGCTTTCCTAATGTCTAAAGTGCCTACTACCCAGGCAACAAATAATGCAAGGGAATGCATGTACTGCCGCATACTAGCTCCTCTGAGAGACTAAAGAGCACATCCGATTTCAATGTACATAAAAAATCACTAAGTAACACTATGTACAGGTTAAAATTAGCAAGAGGGCTTCATTGATGTCTGTTAGGTACATTTATGCACATAGAAAAACAGAAAAGCAATGGGAGAATAAAAAATTGTAAACGAAAATTTATGGCATAGGATCACATGCTATTTCTACTCTCCCCTTGATCTCAAAATTTTGCACGTCGAAGGGAACTAAAATTTCTACAAGTGCATCAGTAAAGCGATTCAGTACCTGGACCAGCTATATATATATATATATATATATATACTATATACATAAAAACCATGCAATCCATACAGGTCACAATTAAAATAAGGTTAACTCAACTAATGTAAAGATAACAGACTAATAACTAAAACCATTCCATTCTATACCCTCCTCCCTTACACTCATGCTCATACACACACACACTTGCCACACACACACATCCTCCACACAGAGATATAAAATCGTGGCATTTTCATCTTTTATAGGTCCTTTGCAAAACACTAGAAGCCAGCTTCCCTGCATAAAAAGAATTCCTCTTACCACGGTAGTGTGGCTTATCACAAGAAAAAAATTTGTGTGAAGTGCTCGAAACATTCCTTTCTGCCCCGCGTGCAACTGCCAAACAGTGGTCCGACATTTAATTCCTATGTCACAGCTCCGGTTCTCAGGCTTCCAGCACTGCATTGGACTTCTGCCTCCAAAGCATGCTGAGCAGGTTCTGTGGAGGCGTATTGTCACTGTGAAGGGAACTGACTAACGCAGTTTTGCAAGGCACCTATAAAATACTGAATGCAACAGCCACCGCCCAAGTGGTTTTGTCCCCAATTGTACGCCTTTCAGAGCAGCCAGTAGCTCACATAGTGTCAGCAGGTGGGGGAATGGCATAAAAATTCTCAATCTCTCACTTGCTGGCAGCAGCGTTCGAGCATCAGCTTAAATAACATGTGTAATGCAGTAGGTAATCATGGAAATATAAAAGCATAAAGCAAGCAATGTGAATGTAACACACCTCAGAGACAGCAAGTCTAATAAAAACTGCCCGTGTGCAACTAGCAAGCAGCCAGTCAACCAGAATGTTTAAAAAGATCACCACTCCTAGCGAACTGGCACTGCAACACTGCCCCGGTAAGGACAAAGACACATAAATTACACGACACAAAAAGCAAAACAAAAATTTGCAAGGAGAAAAGTAGACACCATGGCTTAAAAACGCTACCATTGCACCTTGAGAAATAGCAAGAGAGAAATATGTGTCTGAACAGCACAAGGTAAATGAACAGGGCAACCCGTAAAGAAACCAAACCAGTACAGCACATAACCAGATCGCTACAAAGAGCAAGCAGATGCATGAGGGACAATTTAGAAGCCAGTAAAACGTGCAGTGACACGTAGATAGCACTGCCAAGAAGAGCACATAAAACTAAAGCATAAAGAATAGCTAAATAAAAAATAAAAGGGTTAGCTGCACGCTTCATATCAACAGCTCAACAGCAAAGAAGTCGTGACCAGACATGGTGACAAATATGCAGTTGCCTGTCAGGGCAAGCCAGAAGGTAAGCAGGAGCTCAAGAATTAAACGTCAGTAGCACTACTGGAAATGAACCTATGTCTGCTCTTGCTTTTAGTAGCCCAGAAAAAAACAAAGCCAGCAAGACTCGCAACAAAAACTGGAAATATGTAAAAACTATCGATAGCGTGTATAAAGCTATCGATTTCTATAACTTTTCTGAAGCTAAAATCCTTAAAACCATGCACGCTTTTCCCTGCGGCCTATAAAGACCAATTATGAACAATATACTCGTTGATTAAAAATAAACTGGCGAATTATAGGAGCTCGAACATCTATGCACTTCACAGCAGGTAGCTTATATGTCAACATGGCTTCTCAAAGCTAGGCTCAGGGATTAAAATGATCTTGGGTATCATTCAACATGCAGCAGAACGCACAGGAGATTAATAATTGTTGCTTCAATTGATTTGCTTCTTTGCTAACAGGCATACCATACTTGGGAATCTGATAGTGTTCGACATGCTGTCCAGAACAATGAACTGAATTTTCTGACAAACTTGAGGTAGAATATCTCCAAGGAGGCTTCCAACTAGAAACTGACTCCACGCAAATCGAAAGCTTTTAGAAAATCTAAGGCTGCTTGAAACTTTCATTTCTACAAAATTGCACAAAACCCCGCAGGTTTATGCACACAACTTTCATTTAAGAGGACGCGTGGCTCATTCCTAGTCCGCTCCCTTTTGTTTGATTCCAAAAGAAGGAAAGAGGACAAGCTACAAAATAAGACTGCATGCCCAAAACATAAAAAGAGCAGAAGAACTACAGTTTATGTACAGTAAAGCAGGAAAAGCATTACGCAGTAGCATTTCCACAGCCAATGCAACATCATTGGCCTTCCCTTCGAGATCATTAAGCCTCACCTCACTAGCAGCATATCCTCACAATCTGCCCTTATGCCATGCCCTGCCACGACACTGCAGAGAATCAGTAGCTTCAGCACTAATGCAATAGCGGAACAAAATTTAAATCTGAAAGAAGTACCTTGCTGCATGATCTAACCAAACTTTTCATTGCTTGCTATGTGCCCAATTTACCTGGCGCAGCCACTTCTACATACTCATATATTCATGACATGTATGTAAACCACAAAAGCGGAGAAATGGACAAGAATATTTCTTTTAGTCACATTGGTGAACAAATGTGGCCTTTGAAAACAAGTGCTCGGGATCACTGTCAATATCCTCTATTATCAGGTACCACTCTCTACTCCAGCTGGTGCAATATAATCATAAACTCCCTATGAGCAAAAAACATTCTACAATACATCCTGCTGTGTGCATTTTTCAGCAAGAATGCACATCTAGTTCAAAATTATGCATACAGTTTCTTTTTTTCTAAAGAGTAAACAAAAAAATGTGACTGGATTTTCTTTGCTAAACTGATGCAGCCAACATATTTCTTTACTGGCCCAATACACTTTTTTTTCCACTCTGGATGATATGCAATAACTGCTTCCAGAACTGTAAACCAGCGGAAATCTAAACGGCACCTCAGCTGATGCTACAGATAGCTTACAGCGATGTGACCAATACTTCAACGAGATCTGGTCTTCCTTAAGCTTTCATTTTCTGACCATCCCTGAATAGTTGACCAGTTTCTGAAGCCTGGAGAAAACCTTGGCTGCTTGCCTGCAAGCTAAAAGCTGTTGTGCGCACCTAGCAGTTTCTCACTAGACCACGAATGAAATATGGCGCAAGACCTCAATAGGAAGGACACCAATTGCAAAGCATTAATTAAATGTCACCTATGCATTCCTCAACCAATATTAATATTCAAGCTTCATTGGCAAGTGTGAATATAATACTTGGCTCGGGCAACACCCACATTTTAGCCGAAATGCAATTTGCCTGCACTGTACAGGAAAAAAAGTGAAGGGGAAGGGGGGCATCATGTCGTCCACTGTCAGAACAGAAGATTTTTTGCAAGCACACGAAGCCCCCTAAGATTACTAAATAGCCAGTGAGTGTGTGTGTGCGTGTATACGTATATACACATATATATATACATATATAAACATATCCAGGTACTCATACACATGCCACCGCAACACTCAATACCAAGGCTCTGTTCATGAACCAAGAGAACTCACTGGGCATGAAACAAGGAAGAGAGCTAGGCTCTGTGACCCAATATACACAGGATCAGGATAAGCAGGCTCTTCACAAACCACAGATTTGCAAGCAGAGGCAAGACGCCTGGAAACCTGGCCACTCATGTATGCTTTCAGTAACAGGTGCTCGAAAATGCGAGTGGTGCAATGCAATGGTAGCCGAGAAAGAGCCAAAAGAAACCCCAGTGAGGCCTTAAAGCACTCTAGAAACTAAAAATGAAAGTTGGTCTATAAAAATAAAGATCTAGCTAAGACTAACTCAGCATAATACATAGTATACGCCACACAGCTTACTCCTTCCTGGGCCTCACTATATTCATCACGAGCCTTGCCCGACTAACATTAAAACTGAAGCAACATCACGTCAATAACTTGGCAGGCAGGCAACCTCAACCACGAGAGGTCATTAACATATGATAAAACATAACATCTTCCGTCCTTTTTTTTTTTTCTGGCTGCTCAGTGCCCAAATTACAAACGCTGCATTACACTCCACAATTCATGAAACTTGAACACAGCGAAACTCTATACGCACCAAAATACAATGCTTCCAATGTTATGAAGATCACAAAGAATCTGCACTAAGCGATGTTAGGAGCATTCCAGGTACTTAACAGATATGAACCAAGTGCCCGCCTGCATGATCGAATAACATGTCGCCTCTCTATATCAAACACTATTGTCTAGGCTTTGAAGCAAAAAAGTTAAAAAAAGCAAAAGCAAATTCATTAAAAAGAACTACCAAAATGACTAACACACACAGACAATGCACATCTAAGGACACAATTATATTGCCACAGGAGTTCCAGCTGCCTAAAACTCCTTTCCCAAAATGGTACGTCATCTCTATGCTACACAGTAACAAAGGTGTTGGCAAGTAGACCTCCTCGAAACAGAACCCGTTCCAATCATGGATAATTTATCTCCCCCCCCCCCCTCCCCTAGAAATCATGGCTACATTTTGCAAAAACACTTTCTACTAACTGCTCTAAAAACCAGTTGCACCATAACGCGTCTGGCATAGAAAACATGCAGCCAAACATAATAAGTAACCCCAATTCATCATTCACGGGGAATCACCTGTGAGCAAGGCCTCACTAGTGCAAAAAGTGCACAGTAAGGTCCCTCTTAGTCACAATTCCTACACTATTGGCCATGAAAAAATATACATACATACACATGCAGAAAAGGTTTCCAATCGCTGTTTAAATAAATATAAAACAGTTCCACAGCAAATTACATCACCAACTCCACATACAAATATATGCACATGTACAAACAAAGGGCAACAAGCTATACATGTATGTGGGTGAGAGAGAGAGAAACGCCAATGGTGTGAGGATGAGGGAGAGGGGATGCTTGTGCCCATGGTGGCATGCCCTGGCAGCTGGGAGTGAGTTGTGGAGTTGGGTGATGTGTGTCTGTGTGTGTGCGCGAGAGGGGTTGGGAAGAAGCAGTAGTTCTCCCCCCCCCCTATATGTGGGTGGCCTCCTGTGTGTCCCAGTCGTCGTCGTCCGTCGTGTCACTCTCAGTGCCTGGTCCCCCGTCAATATCACTGTTGGGGTCATCGCCCCCAGCACCGGAGGGGACAAGCTGACTCCGGGGAACAAATTTAAGCGACACCTGCAGGAAACAAGGAAAGACCGCCGTAAATATTGAGGACCAACTGGTGGACATTGCTTGGACAACACACCGAAAATGTGACCATTAAGTCTACAACATTGGCACCACTTATACCAGGTGTCCCAGCTAAAGGTAGCCGAACTTGTAAGTGAAATCACAAAATTAATTAGTAGACTAATGTTACGCTATCATAATGAGCAAGCCTCGAGAAATCAAGGAACACTGGATGAGTGGCCCGAAAGCTGACAACACACGTCGCTGGCGAGAGACAGGCTGGCCCTCTCTGCTGAAATGGGAGGAAAGCATTCATTGCATTTCTGCTTCCCACTCCCTCCCCACAAAGTGGGCTGGGTTCCAAAATGAAGGTTCTCGTGGGATTTGACGGGTCAACCGCTTTTGGGAATCGTCACAGCTAACTTTCTAACTACTGGCTTCAGGAAACAAGTGCCAACTCAGAAGCTGTTGAGTCTTCAAAGACCAAGGTACGACTTGTGCAGCTTTATCTACCAGCCTTAGAAGAAAGCTACCATGTGACGAGAATGTTAGTGACTATCTCTTCCCCAGTGCACAAGCTAAGCCCAATCGAGGAAAACACACCTGAGAGAGACAGATTTTGCCCTCAGAAATGAGTCACGAGACGCTGAAGCAGCCCTGCTGTCACGTGGAAGTTCTTTCACTGGGCAAATTATCCTGTAAGGCCAGTAAATACGGCTACCCTATGCAAATGACACCTTGCTGCACCTTCCCTCTGCCGTTTTTCAATACAATCTACAACTCCTCAACTGTCCTTGAAACCAACATTTAAAAAGTTAGCTAATTATCTTTGCAAATTGAATAATTTTGGGAAAAAAAAATCATGGACTAGGCTACGAGACTCTTAATAGTCCTCAGTTGGTTTCATTGGGGGCAAGGACGCTCTGTCTCTTTAAAAAGATTGGTTAACTTCAACCAAGACATCTGGCATACAAAAATACTACTACAAAAAGCATAGCACACAAGCTAAAACCACCATCTAAAGAACTCACAAAATGCACTCTCCTAGCAACACACTCAAAAGATGAGAAAGTAAAATCGATGCAACAGAAGAAAGAAGCTTACTATATGTTTACTTTCGAACAAACCATAACCATGCTTTATAGATTTCATACTTATATGAAAACTGTTTACAAAAAGATACAGTCAAACTTGTTTACAATTAAGTTCAAAGGGCACATCAAATAGTTCACTAAAGCAGAAACTTCACTATAAATAAGGTCAATAACAATAAATAGAGTGAAGCCCATTATGCATAAACACAGCTTGCGTTCACATATCAGCCAGCATTAATCATTTTTGCATTTTTAACAGCAGTGCTATGTCACTCATTTTTGCAATCCATTAGCAGCCACACCGTGACAGGAAAGTCATGTACTCCAATAAGGCTCTAACCACTTTAGGTCTCCCATGTACTGCTGACAATTTTTTCAGACACGACACGGTTTGTTCTAAACACCCACAAAAACAATCAAGAGAGCCAGAAAGAAAACAAATTTTTACCTCGACCTCTTCCTCCCCTTTTCCCCATTGGTAGATATACGGCAATCATCTTCAGTAAACACTGACTGCGTAGACGACCCACAAACCATCAATCGCACATGACTGATGGTTTTGCATGTGCTGCCGAACACAAATTTCTACATGTTTGAACATGTAGCCCTACCTAGGAGATAGTTTGACAAGTGCAGCTTCAATTTCGGAACATGTACATTTTTTTGTTGTTTTTTTCGCCAAATTGCAACGTAGCAGAAAGGATCACAAGGAGAGAGCAGTTTCGACTGTCAACAAACATGCCCTAAGGTTCACGTCAAGACACAAAAAAAAAAAAAATCAATCTCAATCATGTAATTTCGCAACCTCTACTGCATTTTTTTTTTTTATGATAGAGGTAGGGAAGAGTTTAAAAATGATTTCACAAGCTGCAGCTTTACCCGATGATGATTCAGGCAATGATCAGCCTGAAACATTAACTTGTGGCCCAAGCCAAAAGATACTTTTGGTCTCAGCTCGCTATTGAGCAGTTACACAGTTTTATCTCTATTCAAACGGTTTTTGGCAACCTTTGCTAGTACGGTCATTCCGGGTAGTTAGGCAAGTGACCCGCAATCGCCACTGGAGGCCTCGTTCAAAGATGGCTTTCCAGGAGCCAGTTGCCTAGCGACACCGCGGCCATAGCAGAGTTTGACAATTGTGTAGGCTCCCAAAAAATGAGGCGAATTGCCTTGTCAGCGTTTGGCCACCACATTTCAGCATTAGCCACAATGTAAATAAGCGTGAAGAGAGCTATTTTGTTTCCCTTGCTGCTGCCCACGTCTGCCTGCATTGTTCTTTCTCTAAAGCGTTGGAAAGAGACACACATTTCCCTGTGCCCGGGTGCAGGCGCCCTTCCCTTCTCAAGTAGTGGTGCTTTTCTCCTCTCACGGGGGCTTTACTCGCGTGAAGGGTGCCTTGATGTGTGCTCCTCCCCACTCTTGCATATTGCACTGAAAAGCCGTAAACGTTCACACCGCGCAGCACAGCTGAACAGGAGGCTTGGGTTATAGGTTGGCCGACGTAAGTTTTCAATGCCCTCAGTGCGACAGAATGCCGCCCCTTTCCAACCCACAAGGCAGAGGCCCGCCTGTTGACATGTGGTCATCAAACCACCAGGGAACAATGGAGACGCGGTGAGAAAATAGCATGTACACCTCAGGGTGTGGATCATTGAAGAAGCTGAAGCAACAAACTTGCCTTGCAGAGCTGTAGGCCTCAAACACCACTTATAGTTTTGGTCGCCGAGGGGTTTGTTTTAAACTGTTCCTCCATTTTTTTCTTATTTAATACTGCAGGCCTTTATAGCAGGCCCAAGCATGAAGGGCCAAAAAAAAAATGCTACAGTACAACCTCGCTGATACATTTTTCACGGTACTGTAAGAACCAGGAAGTAGGACAAATTGGAAAAGGTCAGTAGGTGGCTACTGAACAAATGCTTATTAAAGTCCTAGCATTTGAAAAAATTGTGCAGCGTTGTCTGTCACAATTTCTCACGCCTGGCGAGCACAACTTGCTTCTCCAGCCCTTGCAGTGCCGTGTGGTTCTCGTGATCATAAAAAGGTCTAATACCCGTGTTACACGGGCAGTTTCAACTGCCGTTCAGTTAAATCACAGTTCAGCGTTCCAACTGACGTTGAACTGAACGGCAGTAGACTGTAGGTACACGGAACATATCACGAACCTCAGTTGACCCCTAGAATCACGTGATCCTCCACATGCAAGCAACTCTTACTAAAAAAAAAGTGCATTATTTTTCATATATAAATTATATATAAAATAATTATAAAATTATATATAAAATCATATATAAAATTTGTGTGCTAGTGAAGTCAGGGTGGCAAGTTTTGTTTTCACAATTTTAAGTAAACACAGTGACCAATTAACACGCGAAATAATCGAAGCAGCGCACATCGCCTGGTCTAAAGACGCATGCGTCAGTAGCCCCTCTTTATCGATCAGTTCAAAAGAATTGGCATTTTTAGTGAAGGGAAAATGATAATGTTGTTATCGTCCTTGTTCAGTGTGACATGCATGAATTGACTATGAATCTATGAAGGATGGTTGTTTTCCTTGTGTTGTTGGAATATATGCCTCGTTCCAAACAATAAACACCAGTTGAAAGTCAGCGCTCGTGTGTGTCGTGTCTCTCTTCTTGTCTGTGTCTTAGTGCGCGCTGTTCCGGTCAAAATCCATTTGAGGCGCGTCTGGCTTCGCAGCTTAATCGTCGTTTTTTTGGTGCCGCTTCGTGCGCTTGTGTTTTGACACTCGTTTCAGTATTTAAAGTTGCAGGCTGGGACTTGCGCTAGCTAGGGCAGCAACCTTTCATGTGATTTTAGAACGCACAGCGGTTGGAAATGCCGCCGATTCGGTCGATGCGGCGCGTCCGTTGAAAGCCACCTTGTCAGTTGACTGGTTCAACTGGGACTGCCGACCTCAGTTGAACTGAACTGTAGTTGAGACTTCAACTGCAGTTGGCGCTGCCGTGTAACATTGCTAACTGCCTTTCAGTTCAACTGACCGCCAACTGAACTGCCGCTGAAAACGCCCGTGTAACAAGGGTATAAGGCCGCTCAGTTCAGTTCAGTCGTGTCCGACTCTTCGTGACCCTATGGACCATATCACGCCACGCTTTCCGGTCTCTCACTATCTTCCTAACATCACATAACTTCATCTGCAGTGCCTCGAGGATGCCATCTAACCATCGCGTTCGCTGCCTACCCCTTCTCCGGCGACCCTCAACCTTTCCCAACATCAAATCCCTCTCCAGCGACTCCTCTCTTCTTATCAGATGACCAAAGTAGCTGAGCTTTAACTTTAGAATTTTACCCTCCAATGAGCAGTCAGGGTTTATGGTCGACAATATCGACTGATCTGATCTTCTGGCCGTCCAAGAAACTCAAGATTCTCCGCCAGCACCACAATTCAAACGCGTCAATGTTTCGGCGGTCAGCCTTCTTCACAGTCCAACTCTCGCATCCATACATCACAACTGGAAATACCATAGCACGAGTTATACGGATCTTGGTTGGCAGACTAATGTCTCTGCTCTTTACTAGGTGGTCAAGGCTAGCCATGGCTCTTTTTCCCAGAAGTAGGCGTCTCCTAATTTCATGGCTGCAGTCTCCTTCTGGGGTTATCTTGGAGCCCAAGAAGAGAAAATCTGTCACAGCTTCCACTTCTTGTCCCTTGATGCTCCAGGACTTGATGGGGCAAGACGCCATGATCTTTGTCTTTTTAATGTTCAGTTTAAGCCCAAACTTCTCCCTCTCTTCTTGTACGCGCATCAGAAGTTTCTCGAGTTCCACTTCATTTTCTGCCATTAAAGTGGTATCATCCGCATATCTAAGGTTGTTGATACGTTTCCCAGCAATCTTCACTCCAGCTGAAGACTCGTCCAGACCGGCCTTCCTCATGATGCACTCAGCATATAGGTTAAATAGGCAGGGCGACAGTATGCAGACTTGTCTCACTCCTTTCTCAATCGGAAACCAATCAGTAAGACCATGCCCAGTTCTGACTGTGGCCTCTTGCACTTCATACAGGTTCCTGAGGAGATAGATGAGGTGATTTGGAACTCCCATCTCTTGGAGAGCTTGCCACAATCTGCTGTGATCTACGCAGTCAAACGCTTTCGCATAATCAATAAAGCAGAAGTAGATGGGTTTTTGGAACTCTCTTGCTTTTTCCATGACCCAGCGAAGGTTGGCAATCTGGTCTCTAGTTCCTCTGCCCTTGCGAAACCCAGCTTGCACGTCCGGAAGCTCCCGATCCACATACTGCTGCAGTCTACCTAGGAGGATTTTCAACATCACCTTGCTAGCATGCGAAATAAGCGCGATCGTGTGGTAGTTGGAACAATTTTTGGCCCTGCCTTTCTTTGAAATAGGGATGTAAACTGACCTCCTCCAATCCTGTGGCCACTGCAGGGTTGTCCAAATTTGCTGACATAATGTATACAGAACGTTAACAGCGTCGTCATGGTTGAGGTTTTGAAGCAACTCAGCTGGAATGCCATCAATTCCGCTAGCTTTGTTCTTAGCAAGGCTGGCTAAGGCCCATTCAACTTCTCTCTTCAGGATGCCCGGCTCGAGATCAGTAATCACAGCCGTCTTATGTTGGATTTGCACATCCGGGTCCTTCTTGTACAGTTCTTCTGTGTATTCCTGCCACCTCTTCTTTATCTCTGAGGCTTCCGTGAGGTCCCTGCCTCGTTTGTCCTTTATCACGCCCAGCTTAGCACAGAAGCTTCCTTTGATATCTTTCATTGTCTTATACAGATCCTCAATTGGCTGTTGTCCTCAACTGCTTGGCACTGTATGTTCAGGAAGGCATTCTTATCTCTTCTTGCGATTTTCTGAATATCCGCATTGAGAGCCTTGTATCTTTCTTTTTCCCCCGTAACTTTTGCCATCCTCCTATCCTCAGCTATTTGCAAAGCCTCTACAGCAGACTTAATGGTTGGCTGCGGCAGCGGCTCACCCACTTCCTCTTTGTCGTCATTATTGTCCACATCGACAACCTTCGCTACGATTTGATCAATGGTCAAAACCTCGGAGGTGGCAATGGCATCGTCCAGAGAAACGTAGTCGCTGCACGCGATCCCTTCGCACCAACAGTTTAGATGGCCGCGTCTAGTTCTTTATAGTCCTCCAGGGATCCGTCCTCTACTGTTCCAGATTCTGGTACGCAGTCTGCATCACTGAAACACTTTGGAGAACAGTTTTTAACCGTTGTGGCAGTGAGAGCGCTCCATGCTGTGGCTAAATAGTGTATGGCATCTAGGATGGCAACGCCAGTCGGCTGCTGCCCATGATCCACAGAAGCCAGGGATCGCTTCACAATGCACTTTCTGGTAAAATGCTTCATGTTCTTGATAATTCTAGCATCAACGGCTGAAGGTGGCTTGTCGTATTGATCGGAAGGTAAACCACCTTCACTGTTCTTAGGATGCGCGGAGCAGTTGACTAAAAACAGAACAACTTTTCTGCCCTCACAGCCCATCTTCGAGTCCATGTACGAAAGAAACTCGCCGAAAATTGCGCACATCATCCATGCCTTACTATTATTTTGTATTTCTGCAGGTAGCGAATATTTTTCAGGCAACGTGGCTTGCGACGCTTTCCGATGACTCAGGGCTTCATCATCTCGGAGCCATCCAAGTTGCACCACAACAGCATTGTGAGACGTTCTTTGGTGCATTTCCCGCTGTGGCAAGCCTCGCCTTTAGGCTCAGGATCTTCGATGGTTGTACTTTGAAAAGAGGGCCACTTCATTGGCATTGAAATGTCCCTCGGTTCATAGCCGTTGATAATGCACGCCACAGACTCTTTCCAGTTGCCTACGGTAGCAGTGCCCATGCTTGCGGCATCCACATTAATGGTTTAGTGGGTTATACCATGTATTCTCTTAAAACGGTCTATCTATCTGTTCAACCCATTGAAATCGGCGATCCTAAGCTTGTCGGCTACCTGCAGCGCTTTTTCGCGTAAAATGGTGCTGTCAAAATTCACACCTGCAGCTCCGACTTGCTTAAACCATTTGTAGACAGCCTCATCAAGCTGCACGTGTCCCGCACCGCGGGCTTGCTTGCTTTCAATGTTGAAAGATTGCGCGTTTGCTTCGATGTCGCTTCTTTTCGAAACAATGGAGTTCAGCGTGGATGCCGTGAGTCCAAGTTCTTTTGTGATACACACCCGCTTCCGTAATGGGTTAGCATCCACAGTGTGGATAATGCTTAAATTCTCCTCCAGCGAAAGTGCTTTACACTTTCTTGATGCCTTTACACTACAACACGACGGTACAACAAACTGGTTCCCGCGTACGTGCAGCGCATACGCTGGAAAGGACGGGCGACAGAACGAGGCAGCTGCCAACTCACAGCAGTTCACATTGCGGCGTGAAACGGTTGGTACGGTGACAGGTGGGCGGTCGAGCTTGCTAGACGCGTGTGCACACGACTACGGCACGCGACAAATTTATTCCCTGTGTCTTGTACGACGTGCGCACAGCAGGAAAAGTCATGCAATATGATTCCGAAGTGAAGCCGCAAAACGACGTGACGATACGTGCCAAGACGATGTCAGCCACACTAGCAGTAAACACACAAGGAAATAGGTAAAGAAAAAAAAAGTGCAACTATTGCTGCTGATGATGACTGCACAGCCTGCCTGAACGCTAGACATGCCAGGTCAAGCCAGTGCAAGTCAAGCCACCTTAAACGTAAACATGGCTGGCTTGGGGTGCCATGTTCGCAATGTATCATGCGGGAACGCACCCCAGTTACAACGTATCAGCAGAGTTTTGAATCCATGGAAACCTACGGGAGCCATGCCGGGACTCGCTCACAACAGCTTAGCAGTCGGGGAAACGCAGCACCCGGGAACGCAACAGTGGGGTTCTACTGTATCAGTGCATCAAAAACAGGATTAGCAAAAAGTGCAACCGCAAAATACAAACATTAAAACATGACTGAAAATAAATGCTGCTAAGAATACATCGTGTCAAAAGAATCAGCGCTGGTTAAGAGGTTAGGTCGACACTTGTTCCACTCCTCTAGGGTGCATGGGAAAAATCCATACTTGAAGGTGCTAATCCTAGCACTGTAAGGCGTTAGTGATTGTGCATGATGAGCCCTAGTTTGGCGCATAGTGTTAAGTGTAAGAAAGAGGTCTGAACTCATAGTTAGCTAATGAGCAAGAAAAGTAGTTTTAATCTTTGAATTTTTCGACGCAGCTGTGAAGCTTCAATCCCGTGAGTTCTCATAAGGGTATTTGGTGAGTCAGTTACACGATACAGTAGAATCTCGGTGATACGAAATTCAAAGGGAGACGAATTTTCGTATCACCCGAAATTTCGTATCGCCAAAAAACGAGCAAAATCCGTTTTCAAGCCTTCCAACAGGTACGAAATATTTATTTCCGTTGAAAGAAATCGCGTATATCCTTCTGCACCTTCTTTTCCGCGAGATCTGATAACAGAGAGTTTTGAAAACTGAAAAATTGGGCCGCTGTCTTCTCCCGCACAGACTCTGAGGTCACAGCGCGCCGCAGAACATCGATGGCGTGCATCGTTTCTGCTGCCGTCGGCGGTGGGTCATCAACGCTTTGGTCGTCGTCATCTTCGTCACTGCATGGAATGCCAGGCTGTGATGACGCTTCCTCCGCAATATCTTCAACCGTGCGGAGACCACAGGTGGCGAGGTCGTCGTCCGCGGTGACGAAATCGTTGACACAACAGTCGACGCCAAGTTGATTCCAGACATCGATAGGAATCGGGTCTGGCACTTGCGAGGCAGTAGCCACAGCGGATTTGAAAACCCCACACTTCGCGAAACAATTGGCGATGGTCATAGGAACGACGCGATCCCAGGCAATTGCAAGAAAATGCACAGCGTCCATAAGAGTGATCTGGAGATTCGCGTCCTTCCTTTCAATCTTCGCGAGGAGGCGGCGCACCAACAAAGCTTTGAAATGGTGCTTAACATTCCTTATAATCCCAGCATCCAGTGGTTGCAAATGACTTGTTGCGTTCGGGGGCAGGAACACCACCTTAAAACTCTGTAGTGTCATTTGTTTTGGAAGGGCGGTGCACTGGTCCAGCAGCAAAACTATTTTTCTGTTGTGGGTTAGCAACATCTTGCGGTCGAGGTACGTGACAAATTCCATAAACAAAGAAGACGTCATCCATGCTTTTTTGTTCGCCTTGTAGATGCAGGGCAATCGACCGGCTGCCTTAAAGCATCGGGGCTTTTAATATTTGCCAATGACTGTCAGCGGCATCTTTTCCGATCCGTCGGCGTTGCAACAAAACAAAACTGTGATACGTTGTTTGCTCTTTTGTCCGCCCCGGCAGGCATCGCCTTTAAAGCACAAACTTTTTTCGGGCTGGAGATTGTAAAACAGCCCTGCTTCATCTACATTAAAAACATCATGTGCTATGTGCTATCCCGCTATGTAAGACGGCAGTGTGGTTGTCATCCAGTCTTCCACGGCGGAGGCGTCGACTTTTTTTCCTTTGCCACAAACGGTCTTGTAGGAAAGATTATGACGCACCTTGAACCAGTGAATCCATCCACCAGAGGCCTGAAAGTCACCAATTCCAAGTGTGAGTGCGATGTCCGCTGCCTTCTCACGAAGCACTTTTCCGTCGATGTTGACGCCGGCCGCTGTGACCTCTCTGAACCACGTTAGAAGAACCTCTTCCAACTTCACATGGTGGGCAGTTTTGGCTTCTTTAGAATTCATCGCGAAGTGCTGCACATTCTGCATAATTTGGTCGCGCTGACCAACGATCGTTGACAATGTTGACAGCGGCAGGCCTAGCTCCTTGGCCATGTCAGTGCGCCTTTTCTTGGGCTCTTTGTCCACCTTATTTAAAATTTCCAATTTGTCTTTAAAGGTCAGCGCCTTTCTCTTCCGTGACATTGCAGTATGATGTACCTTTTCACGTTGCCGAGATGATCACAAAACGACGCGCTATCAATGCGGTGTCAGCCTCAACAAACGAGAAAACGAAGCAACGTGTAGCAACGTGTTGCCGCTGCAGCGGAGACTCCGGAAAGCGGAAGAGCGTGGCCTACGGGGCGGCGGAGAAATGTGGAGAGGGCCGCAAGGTCGTGCGCACAACTAAAGAAAAACAAAATGCGGGGGGAGGGGAGAGAAAGAGAGAGAGAGCGGGAGGGGGGGCAAGATATCGCCGCCTTCCTTCGCCAACTTCGCTGCTGCCGCGGGTTGCCAAGCCGGTTTTTTCCCGCTGTAATTTTTTTTTTTTCTTCTTTCGCGCGCGTGTGCGTGATCCGTGCTATCAGTGCTGCACCGCTGCGCACGCTTTTCTCGCTGTGCGTGTGTGCGTGGGCCTCGACCGGTCATGATACCGAAGTTCGTATCACCCGTAGCGAAAAGAAAAAGTGTTCGGAACATCCGCTTTTTTTTGCCCACTGAACGCAATGCAATTCGGCCGGGGAATTTTATGAATTCGTATCACACCGAATTTCGTATCAGCCGAGTTCGTATCACCGAGATTCTACTGTACTTTGAAAAATAAAACGGACGGCTTTGCGTTGTATCATTTCAAGTGCCTCAATGTTACGTTTAGTGTAGAGATCCCAGATGGTGCATGCATATTCTAGTGATGGTCTTATTATTGAAAAATAGGTTAATTTTTTAATTTCGGGTAGGGTAAGTTTTAGTCTGTGTCTAAGAAAGCAGAGTTTGTGAAAGGCTGATGAGCATATGTTTGAAACATGTTTATTCCAGCTTAAGTTTTTAAGTTTTTTGTTCCAGTAATACCGAGATACTTTACTCACTGACTTCAGTTAGAAGGAGAGATGAAATATTGTAGGAAAAAAAGAAAGAAGTCTTTTTGTTAGTTATTTTCATATACTTTGTTTTTTTCTGAATTTAGCTTCATGCCCCATTAATTACATAATGTATGCATGCTCTAAAAATTACATTTATGTTAAACTGTCCTTTTGGCTAGTAATTTGATGGAATAAAATGCAGTCATCAAATAGTCTGATTTGAACAGGGTTAGCTATTACGTTAGTAATGTCATTGATATATATTAGAAAGAACAATGGTCCAAGCACACTTTCCTGTGGGACGCCTGAAGTGACATCAAGAACCCTGCAGTAGAATGAGTGTGCAACCACTTTCCATATACTGGCCCAATATGTTAACACACAGTTGGTACAAAAATAAATCACCAACTGACACATTAGAGGCATGCACTCCACTAGCAATCATTTTATAGACCATAAAAAGTCAGGACATTAAATGCGTACTGTTTTCGAATGCACAGTCTCCACTTTAAAGAACAGTACCACATCTTGTGTAGCTATATGCCTCCTTTCCTCCTTTCTCCTCCTGTGCTAAGTATGGAAAGACTGCTTTTAGAATTGTTCTTTAAGCCATACCTTACTCTCGACTCTCAAAACCGCGTGGAAATAATATGGGCATGTGACTGTGCATGCACACTGTGGTCATTCTGCAGGAAATGTGCACTTAAGGCTCCCACGTCGACTGCACCATTTCAACATCCAAGCTACTGAATGGAGAAAACGGCTTTGATCAGAAAATCTGCACAACTTCCATGATACCTCGTCTAAGCAATTCTTAAGGCACAGGCATTCACTGCACTCTGCTGAGGAGAACACAGAGCATGTTTCTGACAAGCTATGTGCCGTCTAACATGGCCTGCGTGACTAGGCCATGTCAGGCAAACAAAAATAAGAAATGCCAGGCGTAAGGTACATACATCTGCTCAACAGAAGGGTAACTTGGGCGAGTTGTAGGTCGTTCATTATGGTATGGTGGGCACTGATTAGCACATAGGCAACGAGAAGAAAGCACGGCACTGGCGCCAGTTCCATGTTTTCTTCTCTTTGTGTGTTAATCAGCGCCCACCAAACCACCCTATACATCTGTCACAGTCCCAAATGTGTCATGTCCAGCAAGTTAGGCAGCCATTCCTGGTGAAACAAAACGAATTATTTTAAACTCTGCGGACATCTTTTTGAGTGTGTGTGAAAATAAGAGCGATGGCTTTCTGTTACGCAGAGAAATGAATTCACAAGCTGTTTTATTCCCCCAAAACTTAATTGAAGCAAAGCGCATTAAAAAAGTTGTCTGTCATGGGAGAGAATTTGTTGCATTATATTTGCTGTTGATGGGGTGTCCAGGTGCTTTGTTGCGGTGACAATTGTTTATGTTGGGGCTTTGCAATTTACCAAAGCAATCCCAAGTTGCAACCAAATCCATAACTACAAAAAAAAAATTAATTCGAACTTAAATGCCTTTCAACCACACTTTTCATCCTTCATGGCAAAGTAATCCCTTCAGCAGTCTTGGACTATCAAGATCACACAGCAGTCATAGCAGCAGAGATAAATAAAATGCCCACCTTGAAGTCTTTGCTGAATTTGCTGTGAGTTTTGTCCTTGTAAGCCTTGTCAAGATCGTCCTTGCACAAAACTAATGTCCTTGTCTCCTCTTCACCCCCATTGTGAACCCTGCAGGCAAGCAAACAAACATCAGACACAACCATGGCTACTAAAGAAAGCCGCCATTAAGAAGTTGCAGGCTATGACAAGCGGTAAGGCTTGCTTAATGGCTAGAACACCAGCAGAAGTAAACGACTGCGCCATTGCAACTAGTGCGGAAAAAGACAAGGGACAGCGGCAATAAAGTACCAACAGGACAGCACCCATTATTGACCAGCAGCGCACCGACAACTCCTATCCTTCCGCCAATATGTCCGTGCTGCGTGACGATACATTGTTCCGACGCAGCATGTGCCCAGATGGTGCAGACCTTTTGTTCGTCGTCTCTACTCAACTCCGCTCTACTGTTTTAGCCTAGCTTCATGACGTCCCTACAGTAGGGCACCTGGGTGTATTACGCACGTATGATAGCGTACGCCGCGTTTTTTTGGCCTCGCCTTTATCGCTCTGTTCACCGCTACGTTGCAGCTTATGACCTGTGCCAGTGTAGGAAGAAGCCGCAGCTTTAGCCTAGTGGTCACCTTCAACCAATCGAAGTTTCACCTGACCCATTTTCCTGCGTCGATCTTGACCTCCTTGGGCCTATTCCAACATCGACTTCCAGGAATAGATGGATTGCAGTTACCACTGATTACACAATTTCGCGGAGCTATCCTAACCAACTGTGCCTCCCATGTCGCTGATTTCCTTCTTTATGGCGTCATCCTGCTTCATGGTGCTCCCCGTCAGCTGCTTACGGATCGAGGCTCCTGCTTCATTTCTAAAGTTGATGACTTGCTCCGGTCATACTCTACCCACCAAACATTCACGACAGCCTTTCGGCTGTCGTGAATGGCCTTAATAAGTGCCTTAACTGGACGCTTATGAACATGCTATCGATGTACGTTTCTGACCACCATCATGCCTGGGACGTCAATTTCCCTTTAGTCACACTTGCATACAATTCGTCCTGCCAAGATACAACCGGCTGCTCACCCTTTTATCTCCTCTTTGGCCGCGACGCTCTGCTCCCTTTCGACAATTTGCTGCCTGCTGAGGACCATCCCAGCAGTTATGCTTCCGATACCATAGCATGCACCAATGCTACCCGAAACATTACTCTGGATCGCCTCAGGGCTTCCCGATGCCCCAAAAACATTATTATGATAATCGCCATCGAGATTTACGCTATCCGTCTGGTTTCCTCGTCCTCTTTTCGCTCCCGGCCCGTTATGTGGGCCTGTGTGAGAAACTCATGTCCCGTTACGTGACGTGACCTACAAGATCGCGCCCCTGTCTCTCACGCCAGACTTCACTGCACCACCTGCACAAACTGTTCATGTCGCTCGTCTTAAACCCTGCTATTCCCACTCATCAGTTTTGCAAGCACCAGGACCATGCTTGCCCCGCAGGGGGATTGTGTATGTGGGAAGACGATGAGGATGTTTTGTGTGCTGGGTCGAACGACACTGAAGCTTAAGCTGTTGTGTTGGTGTGCTCTGGTGTTCTGGAAGTGCCCCTGACGTCGGACTGAGTCTTACCGCTTGGGAACGCCCCGTAACAGGTAAAGCGTGCTGTCCCGTCGATACCTTATTGTCGCTGTCCATTGTCTTTTTCCACGCTAGTTGCAATGTCTCGGTCATTTACCAAAGCTCACCAACTAGCCCAATTGTCTTCCCTGACCAGCAGAAGGTGCCAAGTAGTACTGGTTACCTGTCAATGATGGAAGAGGCTTCAGACACGCCAATGACGTGTCTGTGGTCACTTTTTAAAGCCAAATGTAATTCGAAACGACACTGCTTGTCTAAACACTGCACAGAATATAAAACAAGACTCCACAATATTCAAAACAGACACGAAGTGCTGTTTCAGCAATTCAATAATAATTGTCGAATCTGCCTTCAAGAATCTCATGCTGAGTCAAACTGTCATCAGACCCAGTAAAAAGTAATGAACCGAAATACCTCCCATTTTCTTTGAACTTCGGTGCATTGTAATGATGCTTCATAAGAGAAAATCCCTTGGAGAAAAAGTAACACCCACTGAACACTAATATACATTCTTCTTGAATGTTATGAAAAAAGTTATTCTTGTATGGAATCCATTTTGGTGGGGGGTCCCAAAATTCAATTACAAATTTACAGAAGGAAGAATAATGCAACACATTCCCCACCTCAATTGAAGTCTACTTTCACTTTGCTGTGATGGCCCATTTCGGTTTATTGATGCAGTAAACAAGGTAACTCTAAAGAAACCTAAGCTCATCATCATCAGCCTGACTATACCCACTGCAGGGCAAAGGCCTCTCCCATATTTGTCCAATTAACCCGGTTCTGTGCTAGCTGCATCCACTTGACCCCTGCGAACTTCTTAACCTCATCCGCCCACCTAACTTTCTGCCGCCCCCTGCTACGCTTTCCTTCCCTTGGAATCCAGTTTGTTATCCTAATCGACCATCGGTTATCCTCACTTCGCACTACATGTCCTGCCCATGCCCATTTCTTCTTCTTAATTTCCAATAGAATGTCAGTAACTTGAGTTATTTCTCTGACCCACTCTGCACGCTTCCTATCTCTTAATGTTACCCCTACCATTTTTCGCTCCATAGCCCTCTGGGTTGTCCTCAATTTAAGTAGAACCCTCTTGGTTAGCCTCCACGTTTCAGTGAATAAAGTGAAGTGTGAATGAGCCATAAGGCTCTCTGCAGCTGCCTGCACCACGTCAGAAAAGACAAGGTCACCAGGGCCATGGTGTTTGATAGCGGGAGCACAGTGCTGCCCACTTATCATAGCCTCGCATGAACCGAGCAGTCTCGTTCAACTCAAGAAAGGGCTTTGTTCACTTGAACTTTGCATTTGTCATACCTGCCAACCTAAATATTTGAAAATTAGTAAAATCCTCCACGGGAAAGAGGGGGGTGCAATGTTTTTTTTTTTTTTTCCCCGAAGGATATACCTTTTACAGCAAGCTTACTCACGTTTTCACAGCCATAAGTGAAATTCGTGTCGTGGAGAGTAATGTGTAAACACACTCCAATGGGGAACGATTTATTTTTTTTGCTGTTGGCGACTTTGCCTGCTTGAGAAATTTCTCTAAGTTTAATCAAAACAAGTTCCCCTCTGGTGCCCTTTCACCATCAGCAGACTTTCGAGCGTTTGCTCACACACAGATGAGCGGAACTCAGAGTTTTGTTCACAGTACTGAATATTCTCTCGCATTCAGCATTGCTGTGGGAAATAGAGTGGACGCCCAGCATAACTGTTGAAATTCTATAGAACCTGAGCAATCTGTAGACACTTCGAACATTTCTAGATTGTGACCACTGAATGTCGCACCTTGACTCATACAATATGCCCGCTGGGACCTGGTACGCTTGCAAGTTGGCGAACTCTACTTCAAGTGTGTCGATTGCATCTTCTCTTGATTCCCCGCTCTGCTGGGGTAGAATAGCATGGAACGCCATAATAAAATGACGTAAGCAGCTGAATGAAGCAGTCTTGAGACCTTGCATTTGAGCAACTTCAGCCATCTTGAAGTTGACATCCTCTAGCGGGAATTGATAACAGCTTGATAACACCTGGGCGCACAAATTTAGTCAGGAGATTCTTGAAAAGGTAGTTCAAGAGGCCCTTCAGCACATGAATCTGAGGAGCCTGTGCCTGAAGATGGGAGTTTGTCCTGGTTGAGCCTCTCTCAATACAGTATGAACACTGTTTTTCTTGCCGATCATGACACTGACATTGTCCGAACATATAGCCAGCAGGTTTCCAACAGGCAAATTCCGGGAATTCATCTCGTCCAAAACCAGATTTCCGCCGGGGTGGTGCAGTGGTAAGACGCCCGACTACTGTGCCGGAGTTCCCGGGATCGAATCCCGGCCTCGGCGGCTGCGTTTCGATGGAGGCGAAACGAAGTGGCGTCCGTGTGCTGTGCGATGTCAGCGCACGTTAAAGATCCCCAGGTGGTCGAAATTACTCCGTAGCCCTCCACTACGACCCCCCTTTCTCTCTATCCACTTTCACTCCCACCTTCATCCCTTCCCTTACGGCGCGGTTCAGGTGTCCACAGAGCAAGTGTGACAGATACTGCGCTTTTCCCTTCCTATGAACCAACCAACCAACCAACCAATCTTGTGACCCGTCACTTCCCCTTGGATTGTTCCAAGGCAAAGAAGGCGGCTTTCGACTCTATTCATCTCTCTAACGAAATATGTCACAATAGGGTAGAGCTGCGTATCCCTATTATTACTGCTATCTACAGCGACCGAAAATACTTGCCGTTTCAGGGCATCCAGCAAAGGAGTATCCACGTCAGCGGACATTTCCCGAACAACTGACGCGCTACGTTTCCTAAAATGCGAATGCACCAACTCGCCCAATTTAGCATTCTTGTGCAATTGACGTAGTCTTTGTTTGTCCACAGGTGTAGCGTTTCGCTTCTTCGCACTTGGGGAACATTTTCCTGAAAAGCGGTCCGGCATGATCGCTGACACTTAGCGGGATGTTGTGCTAAACTAAAAACGCCGTGAAGAGGCATTCTGCACAAATCATACCGAGGTCGTCGCTGCGTACAAAACTTTCTAGGCTTGACTGGCTGTCCGTGGCTCGCACTTAAGCCTGATACTTTTTAGAACCGATGTGGAACTTGATGTCAGACTAGCCACCATGAGAAATGTTCACGTCACAGGCGCACGTGGTGCAAAATCCAAACTTCTCCCCTCTCACGAAGCACGGAAATTCTGCCGTATAAGATTTAAAAATACTTGGAAATACTGAAGCTTCAAGCCCGCCATTGCACTGCAAAGCCGATATAGCTAAAATAATGCCTAGTCGCACAAAGGACAAGGCCACCACTGAAGTGACTAAAGTCCACAACCGCACGTACAAAGACAACAGAGGCAAGAGGCACGACAGCAGGTTTGCGGAGGTGCTATCGAGCTTTGGATATGGATCCGTGGCCTCCCTAGTAGATGACAGAAGTCATAATTTTGCCGCTGCTGCTGATGATGATACTATGAAAACATGCTATCCTCTCGTGGCAGTGCAAGGTACCAGGGTGTAGTTTTAATCGATTTTCACGTTTTTTTTTTCTGCAAATAAAATATTTTTCTTAAAATTTCAAGCAAGATTCGTAAAATCATACGACTGGTCGAAATCCATACATTTTACAAAAAATTCGGAAGAGTTGGCAGGTATGCATTTGTACAGCCGCATGACACGTGCCAGAGTTTTGTGCGGAGTCACGAGGCCCGTGTGAACACCAGTGCCCCTCTGGTGACAAAGGCGTGCGGAGAGCGTTCTGGCAGTTATGCAGGTTCACCGGAGCCACCCAGGCTTGCTGGCCTCTGCACATTGTCTCGCTACCACCTGCTGCGACTAAGATGCCTGTATCCCGTTAGGCACATCCACGCGGGGCAGCCGTGGCCAGACCATTCAGCCGTCACCTCTGGCTGTTGTCACCCTGGCACAAGCATTGCCGCCTTGCGCTCGACAACTACAGTATCCTGGCCTGCAGTTTTCAGCCGGTCCTGCGGGCCCTGTGGATACGTGGTCCACTCCCCGTGAACATTGGTGCTGCGCGCCCTACCGGCATCTGGCACTGTCTGTATCTGCCTTTCAGACTGAGGCAGCGCTTCAATGGATTTACGGCTCCAGTTCTAGACCGTGCCCCGCTGCGTACCGGCCTGCAGACAGGAAACCCACGAGACATGCCAGCCATCCTGCAGTGACTTTCGCGCTACCGTCGGCGCACCACGGATGTCTGCGTGGGCGTCGTCTGCACAACCTCTGCTGCAAGGTCCTACCTCAACTACAAGTTCTTGAAGACATCTCCACAGCATGTACTTGCAGGCGCGCTGGTCAATTTAAGGTTAGGGGAGATGTGGGGAATGATCTCCCATCGTTCTCTTTAAAATTGGCTTTCCCCTGCGGTAGTTATTCTATCACGAGAAGGCGCTACCGGCGGTGGCGCCCACCGCGCAACCACTTCCCTTCTCCTCCGTTCCACTCTCCCTCGCGGCGCGGCCTCGACGGTGGCGCCGTCTATCGCGGACCTCCCAAAGGAAATGACAGCTGATGCGCTACCGGAGGGAAAGCGCGGAAAACTTTGTTGAAGCCCTGCGCCGATATTTTTGAAGCGAAATTTTATTCCTCTGGCCTTAATGACGCCTTATAAGAATTACACAAGAGAACTTGTGAAAAGGACCATCATTTAAGGCGTAAGGCGTCTGCAAATTCAGAGTGAGTGTTGTTGAAGCACAACGCATGCCCACGGTATGATCAAGCACGCGCGTAATGTTGCAAAATTATCAGAGTTTGAAGTTTTGAATGCATGGCAGTAGGTAAATGCGGTTGGGAAGACTTAATTGCATACCTGTTGTACAAGCAGAATTTTGCTCGCCCGGCGCGTGAAAGGTTAACTTTTCTAGGTCAGCAATGCCTACAGCAGCTGGGCAACTGCTGCTCTGTGACATTTACAGGCGTGAAGTTGATGCGCGAGTTTTGGAGACCATGAGCAATGTTTTCACTCGTGGACGGTATTGATAATGTGAACAATACAGAGGCTGTTCTCGCAGCGCAAGATGTTGCTTATTTATTTACATTGCAAGTGATTAAAATTTGATAACAAGGACAATCTTGGTGAAAAAAAGAAAACTGGACAGAAGTCAATAAAAATGATCTCCCCATTAGCACCAGTAACACTTTGTTGAAGTGCTAATTCTATATCTGTACACCGTATGCTCTTGCATTCTTTCCCAATGTAAATTTTTGCCGAGAAGCAGCGTCCCCATATTTAAAACACCATTTTAGAAATAACAGACAAAGAATTGTTTTAATGAAAGGAAAAATCATGCGCTCAATATTTATTGTGCGTTTCAAACAAGCACCAGGCTAATAGTGCGAGCATTGTGTGTGCCATTAGGTTGTTTGGTGTCTGTCTTCGTCCTGGCCACATAAGGTTACGACCACACACCATGCGTTGCAGGTGTATTGTTTGATGGCGTGTTTTTGGACCGTAGTAAAATCTCGTTACAAGAGACACTCAAGGGACCCGAAAAAGATGTCTCATGTAAGCAAGGTCTCTTGTAACCAAAAATTCTAAAAGCACTGTGTTGATCAGTTTACTGCACATCAGCATATAAATGCATTCACACACATTAACAGTAAACTTTTCAGGAAAGCTGAAAGAAGTTATTCATACTAGTATGTATTTTTGTGAGTGCAGAGTGTATTCCTTTTTCTCGTACCCAGCGCTGGTCTTCAGACGTGGCACGGTGGACGTAGCCGTATCAAGAAGGTATTAAAAATGAAAGCTCCTAGCGAGTGTATGTCGAAGAATGAGTACGGCTGCATGCTGCCAGGGTCACATGTCGCATCCGAAGGGGCGTGTTCTTGGCCTAGCTGCAGCATGTCCAGCGGCATATGATCATTTGCGAGCGCAGATCGATAAATTGCACTGTTCAGCTGATACTCATAATCTCCATCGACATGGCCACTTCATTGCTTTCTTTATCGCGTCGCTTCAGACAACAGATGAGCCTGACATAGTGCCATCGCCCGTGTTCCTCAGCCACGAGTTCCACGGACGGTTTCGATTTTTTTTTTTTTTTCCGCAGATTGCGTAATAAATCGCGTCTGCGAGCAAGGGGTGTGGAAGTTCGAACTTTAGCTCCAGCAATGAACTCTACGTGCGGCCCTGCACCTGCTGTACAGCAAGGTTTCATTCTGGAACATTAGCCAATTTATTAGGTCGTTTTTATAAGTATGCCATCTGTTTTAGCCTTAAACTTCGTGCAAGTTTATTAATATGGCAAGGTTGTTTTATCAAAGATTTTGAGTATTTGTATGCCTTGAAGGGCACTGCCACAGGCATATGAAGTGGTAAATGAAGCTTCTCATGCTTGTTCTAGGGGCGGTTTATGGGTTTTGTGGCAAGGCTTTTTCAGCATTTAAGGACGGTACTGTTATATGTTTAGTATACAGTCAAGTCCACTTATAATGATGCTGGTTTTAACCATATATCGGTTGCAACAATGAAAAGCTCCTGCACCGTCCACTTTTGTATCTTTTCTATGGTACAATAGCCCGCTTACTACAATGCCCTCATGCCGCCTTATCAGTCATAACAATGAAGTCTGGCCCCTGAGTGCTTGTGCCAAAAGGTAGTGGAATGCGAAATCCTTGAAAAAAAAAGAAAAATTCCAGCTGCTGCTCCCTCCCCGCCGCGCGCTCATACAATAAAGCCTGTTTTCTGGCCTTTTCCGCATTGCCAGCCTCGCGCGCCTTTCTCCCGCTGCCCTTCCACCCCTCGGAACACAAATGGGCTGCGCCCATAGCTCTATGCCACGTCACCTTCCCGCCAACGAATTTGGTTGTTTGTGCAAGTTGACTGCGTCGAAGTCGTTCCTGGCCACGTGGTTTCTCCTCATTTGAATCGTCGCCGAAACGGAAGATGGCTGATCCGCCCACTGATTATTGGATGACGTTGCCGGTGGAAAGAAAGCGCATGGCTATCGATTTCGAGACGAAGTGCAGTATCGTGAAAGACTACAAAGAGGGTAAGAAAGTGTGTGACTTGTTTAAGAAGCACACACTATCGCAATTAACGATATCGATTATCATTCGCTCCGCTGAGAAGTTCGACAAAGAAAAGTCCTCGCTTGACAGTGGGCGCAAATGCGTTCTACAAGGTGCCTGAAGATTACAGTGACTGCGACAGTGATGACGCGGTAGGGCAGGCTGCCTCAACGTTATCCTCACAGGTGGCCCTGCAGTTTATTCAGCTCCTCTGGGCTTTGTTTTCGCCAGGGACCTTCTGCTGCACTATGTGGGATACCTGGATGCCATGAAGAAGGATGTCGGCAAGCTTCTCCTGAGGCAAGCAAGGCTGACGGACATGGGGTTTTCTCATGCAAGCCAGTGAGATGTACGTGGTGAGATGCTTGTGGCGATTTCACCCCAGCGGCCTGCATGCCGCAATCTCCTCTGCTTTTAATTAAAAGTTTTGTCTCTCTCTCTTCACCCCAGCATTACTTCGGGATTTCTCAAGCTGAAAGGTAGCCGCGACAACCTT
The DNA here is from genome assembly GCF_055883805.1 of Amblyomma maculatum. Lineage (NCBI taxonomy): Eukaryota > Metazoa > Arthropoda > Arachnida > Ixodida > Ixodidae > Amblyomma > Amblyomma maculatum. Next base: position 47,230,299 of record NC_139344.1, read on the forward strand.
CTCGTATTTTTTACAAGGCCCCTTCGGCGCCACCAAGATGATGTCTCGGCGGAGCTCGCATGTCACTTGCCGTCCGTGACCCCTCTTTGCAGTTATGCTTTTTACGTGCAAACCGTTTATAACAATTATCGGTTATAACAATGAAATTTTCGTGGCACTTGAATATTGTTATAAGTGGACTCGACTGTATAGTCTTTTTCATAAAAAACAATGCCTCACAATGATTCCATTTATGCTGCCATAGCTGCAGTATAAAAAGGTGCTGTTTCCGGACACTGCACTCAGCCTTACTGGGCTTTTTTCTCTACATTCTCATCAAGTGACAATGGCAAATTTAGTATCATCGCAGTCATATTGAAAAGATCAGGGGGTGATCCCAAATTACCATTAAAATCATATAGCATGTCTAAAACTTTTGCTGATTTTCTATAGGCATACACTATCTCGACCATGAGTAATGGCGATAGCTTCAGTTTTAGTTTACATATTCAAAATCCGAAGACAAGTTTTGGAAATGGGAAGAGCATGTCATTTTTGGTGAAAAATATCACAGTGAGGCTACTGATCATTCAAATTATAATATGTGGTCAAACTTCAAATGCCGTTTTCTCAGTTTCATATATTTGGTCGATTTCTACAGTCTTACGCAGGGTTTTGATAACGTCTTTTTAGTTCACATAAATAACTTTGGTACCATTTTCTTCAGGGAGAAATGAGGCACCTGATGACATTTTTAATTTTTTAGTTTAGGCAATGGGTAAATACCGTATTTACTCGCATAATAGGCGCACTCGCATAATAGGCGCACCCCCAGTTTGGGTGCGAAATATCAATTTTTTTTATTCCCGCGCGTAATAGGTGCACCTCGAACTTGGCACTGAGATCAATGCCGTATTTACACGATTGAAAGCCAACGCGCCTGCCTCAAACTAAGGTAAAAAAAAAACAAACAAACAAAAACACGCACTTAAATTCCACAACGCGCGATGCCGCATCTGAAACCTACTGTGAATGAGCCCAAAGTTTAGGCAAGGAACACTCATGACGATGACGGCAAAGTATGACAGCTTGGAGGAAGGAAACAAAGTTTTTTGCTTGCTCCATGCACGACAGTATCGGTTGTGATGGCTAAGTACAACAACATGCGGATCGTCAAAAAAAAAAAAAAAAAGTCAACGGCTGAAAAAAGTTATTCCGTCAACTACCGATACCCCCCTAACTGCTGCACGGAGAATGTATGCTTTACGCTACCTTCTCTGTGGGAGCTCTGAAACCTGGGAGACTCGAGGAAATGAATTCCAGGAGAGGAGGAGGAGGAGAAGCATCTTGTCCATTTGTTTTCCTCTGGGAAAATCGGACGCAATGCCATGGCAATGCTACGAGTGACGTTGGTCAGGGGCACCGCGACACAAGCAGCAGTGTCATCGCCATCGATGCTCATTTTAGGCAAGGTGCTGCGGCGCAAGTTGCCATCTGACACAAAGGGTAGACCAATTACCATCTATCCATTCTTCTAAGGGGGCCTCGTTTCGCCATTTTGCAAGCAGCGTGCGGTTAGGTTTGTCGTGTGTGCTACAATGGTTAAGTATGGGAGCTACACGGCTGAATTCAAACTGAAAGCTGTGCAGTACGCAGTGGAACACGGAAACCGTGCTGCAAGCAGACATTTCAGAGTCGGAGAAACCAGCGCTCGCTACTGGAGAAGTCAGCAAGAAAAACTTCAAGCCACCAATAAGTCACGACGGGCCTTCCGCGATGCGAAGTCCGGAAAGTATCCGCAAGTGGAGGAGGAATTGGTTCAGCACATACGGCGCCTCCGACAAGACTGTTGTGCCGTGTCCCTCGAAATAGTGCAGACGGAGGCGCGTAGAATTGCCCGAGCGCAAGGCATCGAAGCTAAAGACTTTAAGGCAAGTTCCGGGTGGACAACGCGCTTCATGCGACGCCATGGGCTAACCCTGAGGAGGCGGACAACGTTGTGCCAGCGCTTGCCCTCGGCATACGAGGACAAGGTGGTGGATTTTCACTGTTTTGTGATCCAGCTCCGACAGCAAAAAAACTTTATTTTGTCATGCCAAGAAACACCACAGTGAAGGACAAAGGTGCACGAAGTGTGCTCATTAGAACATCTGGCACGGAGAAGCAAAGATATACTGTTATGCTAGCGGTGACAGCGGATAAGCACAAACTACCGCCGTACGTCATTTTTAAAAGGAAGACACTTCCTAAGGGAACTCTCCGTCGAGATATACACATTAGGGTCCAGGAGAAAGGCTGGATGAATGAAAATTTGATGCTGGACTGGATAAAGACGGTCTGGGGCCGGCGGCCAGGTGGCCTGTTGTATCCGGCCATGCTTGTTCTGGACAGTTTTCGCGGACACCTCGTAGAAAGCGTTAAAGCGAAGCTGAAAGAGCTGCGCACGGATATTGTCATGATTCCGGGAGGCCTCCCACCTGTACTGCAGCCTTTGGACGTGTCCTTAAATAAGCCTTTTAAGGACAATGTTCAAAGGCTGTACACTAACTGGATGGCTGGAGGGCAGCATCAGCTAACTCCAGGTGGCAAAATTAAGAGGTCGCCTGTGGAAATGTGTGATTGGATAGTGGAAGCCTGGAGAGAGATCTCTGATGATGTCATCAGAAAAAGCTTTAAGAAGACGGGGATCTCCAACGCACTAGATGCGAGCGAAGATGAGATGCTGTGGAACTCTGACAAAGAATCGGAATCCGAATCTGTATGAGTAGAGCATCAGTGCATGTATGAGAATAAATTTTTCGTGTGCATGCACTCGACGTCTCTCGTCTATTCATTGAAACGTAAGTAGCTTTCTTTTTCATTTTTATGCCATCTTTATCGGCATTTATGTGATAGTAGCCATGTTCTTGATATACGTTAAATTTAAAGCACGAGAATGCGAGTCGAAAAATGTGCAGAAATTTTACCCCGCGTAATAGGCGCACCCCTAACTTTAAGCCGAATTTTCTGAAAATAAAGTGCGCCTATTATGCGAGTATATACGGTATCAATTTGAGATTAGCTTGGTAAGTTCCAGGGTCAAATAATGCAGCCTTTCATTCTCGCCATAATGTGTGAGGATGACGTGCCTTTAGAGGAAAATGAAGGATGTCATCGGGTATGGGAAGTCTTTGGCTATCAATACATGTAATTAAAAGCAACGAAATGCAATGAGGAAGTTCATTAAACCTGCCTAAGAAATTCACTAATTATGCTTTGGACTTTGTTAGATAACTTTAAATCTAAGGCCACCAGCTCAATTATGATTACATTATTAAAATCAGAAGAGAAAACCACATATGTGAGCAACATTTCTTGAGATTCTAGCCGTAAATAAAAAGTTATTTTTAAGACCCTTGTCCTCTCTTAAAGTGCTAACTGAGATCGACAAAAAGGTTTGTTTGGGGTAACGTCGGTAAGCAGCATGACTGCTGCTACTTGGCCCACATTACTCGTGCACAGAACATGCAGCAGACGAGGCGGCGTCAGCCTATGTCGTCACCAGCTGCGCCGGTTGCCAGGCAAGCTGTTCACGAAGAAACGAAAATACAATTTTTAATTATATTTGCAGCTACGATGCAGCTGATCATTTGAGGTTTAGTTGCTTGGAACATCAGGAATAAGATGTAATAAACAGTTTATATTCCAAAATTTGTGCCATGACCCCTTTAGCTGTCATCCCATCCCCACACATCACATACAGGTTTCTCTTTTTTTTGTTAGCAGGAAGTTATAAATGATGTGTGTGTGACCTATGCGTGGACATAAAATTACCTCGATGAATCGTTTCTGATGTTGATGTGACTGCCATCCTTCTAATATGGTCTTTAAGGAGTGATTCATTTTCCTGAGCAGCCTGCCATTTTGCTCTTTTTGCTGCGCACTAACTATAAGCAATCTCTGGGGCATGCTGACTTGTTTTATTTGCACGTTTTTCACACGTGCAGCACATACATCCACTCTTTCGTTGTCCCTAATCCCAACGTGACTGGGAACCCAGAAGAATTTTATGACATGTTTTCATGTTGTAATTTTACTATGTTGTGTATAAATGCTTCCTATCAGTGGTTCAACAGCATTTTTGGAGTTTGAAATATTTCAGTGACGACGCTTAAAGAATGTGTGCGAATGTGTGCAAATGATGCTATTTTCGATGTTCTCATTCAATATTTTCTCCACACCAACGGACAAAGTTGGTGTGGAGAAAATATTGAATGACAACATCGAACATCGAAGAATGTAATTTTTACATTCTTTTAGTGCCAGGTATTCTTGCAATATATGCTCATGTGGTGTGCATGTTTTCTGAAATTGCGTTAGTGTGAGGTTGAAAACTGCAGGGGGGGTGTACCATGGTGGGAATGGTTCATTCCTTGGGGCAATACTTCACATTTCTCTCAATGTCTAAGTCCTGGCAATTTTGTTCGATGCGTATGAACAACGACCTATTCAGCAGGGGCCTGTTGTTGAAGATTCTTCTAAATGGACATTTCGTGACTACTGAATGACAGATGCTTTGGCTGAGAACAGATTTTAAGGATGTATGAACATATTAATGCGGTTTGTCTATTTACTAAGGCAGGCTCATTTGTTTCCACATAAAGGCTAGCTATTGGGGATGTTCTATAAGCACTGGATCATAACCGTAAAACCAAGATGGTGTATGGGGTTTAGTCATTTAAAGTAGGATGCCCTTGCTGAGCCATATACTATGCATCCGTAGTCTAACTTGGAGCACACCACAGAGCGATAGATTTGCAAACGGCATGTTCGTTTGCGCCCCCACCCCCCTCCCCCACCCCAACCCGTTTCCGTGACAGCACATTTAGAGCTGCGTTAGATTCGGCCGTTGTTCTCCGCGCCGCCAGAACCGGTCCATGGTGCACAGCCCCAAAGCACTCGATTCACAGCATTCCCTGCACCACCGTCCGCAATCGATTTTGGTGCAGTCGTGGTGCCGCTCTGGTGCAAAGAACTGTGGCACCGTCAGAGCAGGAGGCGCAGAAAAGTTGTGCACATGTTGACGTCACTAGCAGACGACGCGAGCTGCCGATGACATGCTTGTGAACATAGATGGTCTGCTTAGGGTAATTTTTTTCCAGTCGTTGACGGATCCGGCGTCATTCTCAGTGAAAATGGCAAGTTCCTTTAAGGTCTCTTGTGACAATCTGAACAGCCTCCAAAGTTTCAAGCTGAAATATCTAGCAACAGCACTTCAGTACGGGAACTCGCGGTCTGTCCGAACCACGATGTAATAACTGTGTTGCCACGAAGGAAAGCATGGCCCTCACTGTCAAATGACTTCAGAAATTCCTTGAAAATGACTTCGACGACGTGGTCGTTCATGACCTCGTGAGGCACGAAAATAGACGTACCGTGAGAACTTACAACTCGCAGCGCACGGGAACTGGCAAGCAGATGAAGAGGCGCTGCTGACGCGCTGCACCTAAACCACAAAACTGGAACTGCACCTTGCTGGCACCTGACTGGCACCGGCAGAACTTTTTCACAATTGCTGCCGAGAACCAGTTATGAATCGAATGAACCTTAAAACGTTAAGGGCTTGGGCAGTTTTCTTTTTTTCAGGTTATGTGGGGAAGAAATTTAAGTTTTTTTGTCAAATGTGATACCTAAAAATTTATGTTCTTGTTACACTGGTAGTATGGTTTGGTTCAGATATAGCGTGGGATCAATCTGTAAGCCTCGTCTCAATGAAAACACAACGGCTACTGTTTCTTGACGGTACAACTTAAATCCATAGCTGTCTGCCCAGATAGCTACAGTCGACAACCAATTTTTCGGACACCAAATTTTTCGGACATGCTTGATTATTCGGACATTTTCCCAGCCCCAGGACATACCTTATGAAGTCAATGTATTATGCTGCTCAAAATTTCGGACATTCCAAGCGTCAGCCGGGTGAACTGCCACACATTTTGAGCGGTGTCGCCGCCATCGTGTTTGTTTACTTTTTCCTTCGATAGCCTCGAAACCGGTGCCGGTCTTGCGCGCCGCTCCTCAGCTAAACTGAAGCTGGATAGAGGCTATATTATTTGCCTAGCAGCTTCCGTTTCCGGGACGTCAATGCTCGTCACCGGAGTGTGTGTGTTTTTTTTTTTTTTTTTTTTTTTTTTTAGCGTGATCGCTTCGACTGCCTGTTCCTCTGTGTGTTTGCCGAGCGTAGAGAGTAGACCTAGCCGCAGCCGTGCTCATGCAAGAACTACGTTCTGTCGCTACAGTGGCTCGCATTAATTGAATCGGCTTCAGTTCTTCAAGAAGCTGTTTCCGGATTTTATAAGTTTTTCTTTTTTTTTTTTTTCCTGCAACGTGGCAGTGAGAAGGCACCCAACGAAGTCGGTGTTGTGATCCAGTGGTTGGTAGCGGTGGTGGTGTGCCTCGACAGTGGGAAAACCTACTCTGTCGATTTGCTTGGAGCACTTAGTATGTTCGCTGATGCGTGGAAGTCGATGGACTCACAACACTGCGCAATTGCTTCCGCTAAGTGGGATTTGTGCTGAATGACGAGTCGGCTGCCTTGGACGAGGAGAGCGTTGTCGAGCAGCTGTCAGGCAGTGAGCAGTTCATTCACGACCTTCGCACTGGGAGTGTCGAAATTCCATCGGCCGTCTCGTTTTCGGAGTTCACAGACGTGGACCACGAGTTGGAACTGTGCGCTGGGCTCACAGATGCAGAAATTATTCGCCAAGTGCTTGTGGAGTCTGAGAGCGACGACGGCAATGACTGACCTGCAGCAGCTGACGCAAGCTGAGCTGATGCAAGCGTAATTCAGGTGGACCTGTTAGCACGGAAGTGAAGCGTGGTACAGAAAAGCATTCACGACTTTTTCCGGCCTCAAAGTGAAGAATAGGCAATAAATGGAGCTTTTTTGGTGCACATTAGTTTTTTCTGAGATTTTCGTGGTCCGTAGAGAGTCCGAAAAATCAGTCGTCAACTGTTGTTTATTCAGTGCCATTTTTATTTGCCGGCCCACAGGTGGATATTCTGGAGGAGCAGCTGCATGCTATTTTCATGTCATCTATGTAGACGGAATACATTATGCACTTTGGGGTTACTTTAGGTAACGAATTCATTTTTAGTACAAAGAGTGTTGTGCTTAGGATACACTCCCGTGGCATGCCATTTTCTTGTGCAGAAGTGATAGAGAATACTATGCCTAAACGAACTTGGAATGTATGATTAATCAAAAAGCAGTTCAGGTAGCTCTGCATCTTGCCACGTATACCTAGATCTGCCAAGTCGTGGAAGATACAAAACCTCCACATGGTGTCGTAGGCCTTCTCCAGGTCGAAGGCGACCCCGATGCAGTGCTGCCTGTGGCTGAATGCCTCCCAGATTGTGTTATAAAGGCGAACAAGATGGTCAATAGTTGAACATGATTTTTTGAAGCCACGCTGATGTGTATCCAGAAGTTGCCGGGTTTAGAGAAGAAAGGAGAGTCTGATGTTTACAATGCTTTTGTTGAAGGATTTTGCAATACAACTGGTGAGAGCTATTGGTCTCTAACTGCTAAGACTTGCTGGGGGTTTACCTGGTCTTCAGAGGCCTTTTTCCAAGTTTCCAGTATTTTGAGTTGTTCATATTTTATGGGAAAAAAAATTCAAGAATGCTCTTTGGCGGCTTGCGATAGATGGGCAAGCATTTGAAAGTGCACACTGTCAGGTCCTGGTGCTGTTTTCTTTTACCAGAAGTGTTTAGTTCATGTAATGTTACAGGTTCATTGTAATCATTTATTTATACAGTCAAACCCGGTTATAACGAACTGCATAATTCAACGCAATTTGTTCGCTATATAGAGTATTTCGCTACAACCAAACCCGTTTATAACGAACTTCAGTACCAAATTCGTTATACACGATGTCCAGACAGCGCAGTGAAAACGCACTAACTAAAGAAAAACCGTGCCGCTCACCATGAATCTACAAAAGAAATTTATTGCAGATAAATGCTCACTTATTTGCAGTAAGCAGTGACCTTCGCCTGAACACTGCATTTAACTCCATCAGCGAGAATCGCACTTTCCACACGCGACATCATTTCCACAAACTCCAGTCCGCTTCCCTGTATTCCGGAGCAGTATCGGCGCAGCAGATCGGTAGCAGCGAGGGCTTCGTGCATCGTCGGGCGAGGGCGATCGTCCTCCGGCGGCGGCTCCTCGGTCTCCTCGTTCGCACCAGATGCCAGCATGTCGGCAACAATTTCCGAGTCCAACGGGCTTGCTGTCACGGCTACGTTGTCGTCAACAGTGAGAAAATCCTCCAGGGCAACTTCTTCGGGCACAGCGTCCGGAACATCAGCGAGTTCTTCCCACATGGTGGCAACATCGCTGTCATCTTGCACAGTGCGCGCTTCACTAGCAGCTTCTGCATCCTCTCGACATAGTCCAGCATGGTGGAAGCAGTTGCGGATTGTGGATTGCGTCACGTCTTGCCAGGCACGGTTAATCATTTCTATTGCGGCCAGCAAATTAATCTTGAGCTCGTCGTTAACCCGCAATTTCACCAACAGCCGCTCAACGACGCGTTTCCTGTAGCCCAGCTTGAAAGCGCGGATGATCCCCTGATCGAGGGGCTGCAAAACCGCTGTTGCGTTCGGTGGCAGGAAACAAAGCTCGATGTTCTTGAGCGTGACGCCGCAGTGGTGCGCAGAACAGTTATCGAGGAGGAGGCAAATCTTTCGCCCGCTCGTTGCAAGTTCCTCGTCCCAGCCACGCAGCCACGCTTCGAACAACGTTCTGGTCATCCAGGCCTTAGAATTTGAGTTGTATGTGACTGGGAGTGAAGTGCATCCTCGCAGGCACATAGGAGACTTGAACTTGCCTATGACAAGCGGCCGCAGCTTTGATGAACCGTCCATGTTTGTCGTGAGAAGAACGGTGACTCGGGCCTTATTCAATTTGCCGCCATGGCACTTCTCATTCTTTAGCGCCAAGGTTCTGCTCGGCAGCAGTTGCCAAAACAAGGCAGTCTCGTCGGTGTTAAAAATATTGCACGGTTCGTATCTCTCCGTGACAGCACGCCACACGTCTTGCACCCACTTTTCAGCACTCTCAGCGTCCACTGCTTGGCTTTCACCTGCAACCGCCTTCCCGGTGATGGAGTAGCGGTCTTTAAATCGTTGGAGCCAACCACAGCCCGCTGTAAACCCCTCGACGTCCAGGACGAAGGCAAAATCTTTTGCCTTCTGTTGTAGCATGGGGCCAGAGACCGGCAGATTTCGCGCGCGAACGTCCAAGAACCATTGGTACAGCGCTTTCTCTACTTGGTCGTAAGCCGGCTTGCGGTGGCGAAAGCCGTCACCATTTGGTCGTTCCTGTGCACTGCCTCTGATGGCCGACTGGTTTTTCAAAATGGTGCTTAACGTGCTCCGCGGAATCTTGAAATGCGCGGCAACGTCAGACTTTTTTTCGCCGCGGCCAACGCGGCGAATTACCTCCAGCTTGTCGGAAAGCGGTAGGGCACGCCGCTGCTTCGTCGTCATCTTGCAGGATGTAGCGCCGGAATGCAAGCCAGCAGCAACGTAGGCACGTCCGGAATGGTGAGGATAGCAGCAGCACGACTTGCAAACGCGAACAAAGAAAGCTCCGAGGATGCGGGAAAGTTCGCCACCGACGCGTTCGTTGTTCAAAGGCTGCCTTCCCTTCGCCCAAACTTGAAACCAGTTCTGGCCGGTGTTGCTTCTTTCTCGAAGCGCAATAGGTCCGGAGCTGCTCGAACGTCTTTGATCACATGGTAGGCAGCTGCCGAATAGGAGCGATGCAAAGAGAGGCTGGCCGATGGCGCGGATTTTAAAGGCTACTCACGCTACTCCGGGCGACGGCCGCGCATGCGTACAGGAGGGTCCCTCGTGGAAGCTGCTGTAGAGAGCCCCTCCTGCGTTTTACGGAAGCGTGGCATCGGCGCAGAAGCAGCAGAAGCACCCTAGCGGGCGCGTGATGACGTATGCGCTGTGTGAGACCTTGGGGAACGGAGCCGTCGCCAATCCCCCTCCCATCTGACAACGGCATGCGCTAAAAGTATTGCGGCCCGGCAGCGTGGGCTGCCCGGAGAGAACTCGGAGCCGGCACAAAGGCCCGCCCGTTGGCAGGCGTTTGGCGACCGATCGCGCGCGCTGAGTTCGCTATATCCGATGTGTAGTTCGTTATAAAAAATACATTTTATATGCATAATGCTAGCGGAAATTCGCTCCATCCGAGTTCGTTATATTCGGGTTTGACTGTACCTATCCTAAAAGGAAGGTTTTGTTTTCCTGCTATTATTTTATACTTTTAAAATGTGTGAGTGCAGTTGGACGAGCTTGAAACTTTGGCGAAATGCTCGATTCTTCTAGTGTTGCCTGTGTTCAGGGGAGTGTCAGCATAGGATATGTGTAAGAGGTATAAAGTGAATTTTCATATCTCTTCCCATGTTTTTTTTTTTTTCAGGGCAGTGAGCTGTTCATGGAATACACATAATTTCGCCATGAGGTTTCCTCTGCATTTTTTCGCACGTACCGCGTTCTGGCTCTAGCCTTATTGAAGCTAACCAGGTTCTCTGCTGTCGGATATCTACGGAGGATGCCCCATACTTTGTTTTGTTAACTTGCATGCCTCCGTCCCCCATAGCTTTTTTTTTCTTGTGTTTGATGCTTGCTAGATGGCTACTAAAGCTGCTAATATTATGCATATGGTAAATCTTTCATTTATTTCTTCTACAGTCAAATCTTCAGAGTAAACTTTCTCCAATGCACCATTTGTTCTAAAAACTGACCAATCAGCGAGGTGAAGGTTCTAGCACCGTGGCCTGGTTGGGATGATAGGTGTAGATGATGATAACTTTAAAACGGCAGATAAATGATCACTCTCCCTGGGGTAGTCTAAAGCATCCCAATTAAAATCATTATGAACGGATGGTGATGCAAAGGCTAGAAGGAACCTCATGTTGCTTAATCTGGGGCAGCAATACATAGGCTTTCCCATGTTAAATAACCATATGCTATTTGATAAAATAAAACTTCTATAATTTGCCCTCTTGTGTCGGTTCGTTCACTACAACAAAAGGACGAGTGCCAATTAAAATCTCCAACTACCACGTATGGCTGTGGCAATTGTTGAATAAGGTCGTCTAAGTCATAAACTGAAAATTTTAGGTGTGGTTCTAAGTGTAAGAAACAAATTGTGATTGTTTTGTGGTTGACTGTGTTAACTGCAACTGCCTCTAGATGTGTATTCAATGGTACTTCCCTTAGAGGGACATTGCTTTGTGTTATGACTGCGACGCCTGCCGAGAGTCAACTGGCCTGCAGTGGACCTCGTCAAAAGATTTTATATTTTTTTCAGGATATTTGTGTTTTGTGAACCAATGTTTGTTTCCTGAAGGCATAACACTATAGGTGCTACTGATTTTCTGTGATATCTGCATAATTTCTCAGTAAGCCCCTGCAGTTCCAGTGTATTATGTAAGCCATAGTGGTATGTTGGAAAATAAAGTTATTTCTTTCCTGATGGGGTTACTCTAGGTTTCCCCCTTCTTTTCAAGCGAGTGTCATCGCCCCGGCACCACTGCCGTGGTGAGGGTGAAGTCCATCACCTTGCTCGAGGTGCTGGAGGTCCGTGGAGAGGCCACGGACAAATGATCTTTAGGCCTCCCCTCACCCTGCTGAGGGAAACCATCACCAACCGGCAGGCCCTCTTTTGGAGTTGGCAGGGCAGTCTAGGCTGCCTCTGCCTGGGGTGGGCTTGACAGCCCTACCACAGGGTCCGAAAACGCCGTGGTAGGTACCAGGTTGCGGTCTGGCCCTCCACCCCTGCGCGCCATTTCTGCGTAGCCTGTCTTGGCCTGGAATACAAACACGTTTGGTTTTGCCAACAATATCCTAGCTTTCGTGAAAGAGATGTTTTCCTTCGTTTTAATTGTCATGATTTCTTTGTCTTTCTTCCAGTGTGGACAAGAAAGACCTTGAATATGCTGGGTGGTTCCCTTTATAGTTTGCGCGTTGAGAAGCTGGAGAGTCACAGTTGCCGGTGATGTGTTCTTTCGAACACACATTTTGGACAGGCTGTACAGCCACAGCAGTTGTGTGACCTGTGACCATACCTTTGACAATTAAAACATCTGCGGGGGTTATGTAAGGTTGAACTTCTATTTTCAGGTAAAAGACTTTTATTTTTTCAGGGAGCGTGCTTGCATTAAATGTCAGTATGAGGTGTTAGTCGGCATTTGTTTGTCATCTTTCTAGATTGTTATCCTCTGCACATCTTAGACAGGGGTGGAAGCAGGCTGAAGCATTTTGGAGCGGCTCAGGGAGCAGTAATAAAGCCAATTTAAGAGCAGCTTTGGAGCATTCGAATTGTCTTGGGGCATGTTTATAGGGTCAAACGCTTTTAATATTTGAAAGTTTTTGTTTCTGACATACAAAAATACCCAGTTTGATTCCTTTCTATTCAACGTTCAATGCTTTGCTGACTACACCTGCATCTCTGACAAGACAATGCAAACAGCCAAAATATGAACAGAATTTGAAATAATACAAGTGACCTGTGGAACAATTTGGAAAAGACTAGCAGCAAACCAAATGCTTGCTTCTACACATCATAACTGAACTAAATGACTATTGATAGATAGATAGAGATATAGATATTGATAAATGATAGATTGAAATGTGAAGTCTATCACTTCGATGTGCTCAAGCACCACCACTAGCTTGGAGTTAAACATCCAGCACAGTTTTGTTCTCCTTGTTTTGATCCTATGACTATGCTGATAAATTCCAGGGCACTAGTCAGTAGTACCTTCAGGAAGGATAGACTGCACTAAAGGGTAGCCTTTTCCTCCTCCAGGTTTTTTTGCTTCATAACCTTCTGCCAGTGGCTCCTGCTTTCACCTGAGCAACACTGGCAATTCCTTAATTTAAACACGTTGGCAATAGGCCCTGTATAAATTCCTGACACTCTTGAGAATATGTCTAGTGAATGGTACCTTAGTAGTGTCGCCCCTTTACGTTTCAAGTATGCTTTTGTCTGACACAGGCTAGACACGCTTGATACTAACAAAGAGGCCCGATGGTGAAGTACCTGCTTGTTTTCACAGCTGAACCCTTAGAACAACTCAAGTTGTTCTGCGCTGTCGGACAACTTTCCTAATGGCTTGAGGAACCCACCATGATTGCTTTGCTTTCTGGACTTCTCTCGCCATTGGCATTTAAAAGGCTTTTTTCGTAGTTATTTTTTCGTAATTATTTTCCTCCAGTCACTTGTTGCGACTTTTAAATTTACTTGCAAATTTGTTATGCTCTATGCTTTTCTAGTTTGTGAAACATTTAGACATGTTAAGCTCAGCGAGAGATCCATTATAACTGCCACCGCTGTGCTGCCTTTGTTTCAACTAAAGCGGCCCCATAGAGCGTGTACATGGAGCTCACAGCGTGCCACTGCCCCATGTGCTTCTTACCGTCACTTAATCATATTGCATCACATTTACGGAGGAAATATATATCATTCAATAACCCCGTGTGGAGCAAAAATCAGTGTTCTGCTAAACTTGATGGCAGACCATTGAGGCAGCTGGTTTGGAGCAGTTTTGGAGCAGGTTGGAGCAGAATGGAGCAAATGGAGCAGCACTTCCACCCTTGCACCAATAACATTCTGGTTGGCAAGACCATCCAGCATTGATTGCGTTTCAGTGCTGTGGAGAAGGTCTCAATCGGAGCTCTCCAATAGGTTGAATATCCATTAGCTTTGAATGTTGTGCTTCGTCGTTGAGCTCGAGTAGTAAGTCTTCACTGGCAATCTTGGTCAGTTTGTATTTTGGGCCCAAACCAGCGTGAACACTTCTAAACAAGAAAAAAGGACAAAATTTGGGCTAGATTCTGATTGACTTCAGAATGGATGACATGGTATTTAGCAAAGCTGTTCTTAGTTTTCTCGAGGAATTTTGCAGTTACTTCGGTCCGCCTACGTTTGTAAGGGCGATCGGTTTTGGAGGAGTTATAAGCCATAAGGTATGGGTGTTTTATGGCCACGGCGCCAGCCACCCACCACGGAATCCAACAAGGGGACGGGACAGGAACCCACACCAGCTGTACGCCACAACTACAACCCAATATGGCAAAGCTCAGGGTGGTTCGCCACACAAGGTTAACCTTGGACGCCTGGAAGAAGGAAAAGTAAGAAATGAGAGGAGAGGACAGGAGAGTTGTGAGAAAAAGAGATAGGAAAGTGAAAGATGAAGGGGAGGACAGGAAAAAGAGACTGCCAATTTCCCCTGATCAGGTCAGCCTGGAGGTGCAATCTATGGGAAGCGTGGGCCAAAGCGGTGTGTTGCCTCCGCCGAGGGGCCTTAAAGGTCCAAGCACTTGGCATCGACTCAAACACCAGGATCCTCTTTTCCTCGGACACGGCAATGCCATGCACGGCTAAGTGTGGGTGCTCAGGTTCCGTGGTGTCGCGCAGTACACATAAACGTCTGCTTAACAGATGCCCCCTGTGGGGGATCACAAAAGGACTATCTTGCTACTAGTAACTGCCACTGCTGCAATTTCATGCTAGAGTATATACAAATGAACCCATAACACCTTCACCTGCGAAGTGAGTGAAAGAAGGGACCAGGCAAGAGCTGCTTCCTACCAGAGAGCAAGGAAAGAGTTCAGGCCATTGGCAAGGTCATTGTGCAGTCATTCTGCGTCATAATTTAATTCCCTCTTTGCCTTAATTCCAATTCAGGATGTCTCATTATGCAGTCGCCTTGCATCGCTATTCGATCACATCTCCACCATAACTTGGAACCGGAATGCCTTCGGAGGACGTTAAGGCTGCTGTCAGCCTCTCTCATTGCAGTCAGGTCCCCTCAGTCATTTGAAGCTGGGCACATATAATTCTTTGTCGTATAATCAAGACTTTTAATGCATTATCTCTATCGGAGGTTCGCCAGGCCTAAACCGATTCATTGTAAAATGTGGGCCGTCACACAAAAAGAGGACGCATAATTGAGGACCTACTGCTGTAGTAGTACAGTAGTAGTAGTAGTAGTAGTAGTAGTAGTAGTAGTAGTAGTAGTAGTAGTAGTAGTAGTAGTAGTAGTAGCAGCAGTAGTAGTAGCAGCAGTAGTAGTAGTATGTGGTAGCACTAGTCACGTCTATCCAGAATCCACAATTATGCGACCATCCCGTAAATACATCCGGAGCCTCAGCCTGAAATGGCTGCATGAGGTGGCATCCTGCACACCTGCATAGTAGCCGATGCAGCAGCAGTTACAACAAAGCTGCCAGCAGAGGTGCGGCACATCAGTAAGATTGTATGAAAGCCATTAATGCACCCAAGATGGAGGTCTGTGCTCTGAACGTTGCACGTATGCAGGTCAAGCCCACAACGTGCAAGCAGAGAACATCCACTCCTTGGTTGCTACCAGCAAATGGGCAGCAAGTTAAGCAGCATGTGGATGACTCCATGATCAGCTCCAGCGGCTCATAGGCCAGTTAGTTTACAGCTTGGATTGGCGCGCGCGCCTCACGTGCCGATCTAGGTGGCCCCGGTGGCCGAGGGTTGTTATCCTTGCTACGAAGAAAACTCTTAAGATGGCGCTAGTTATATTATCATCATCATCGCAGCTGCATTTGGTAAACTTGGCTCCAATTTGTCATTGGTCATGTAGCTTGATATCGCATCAGTCGCATTTATGGAGGCTTGTCGCAGCGCTAGTCAGTCTTTTGTGAGGCGGCGGTACTACCGCCGTGAATTGTACAACGAAAAGTGGAAATGGTACATGCTAACCAATACATCCACAATAAGCTGGTACAGTTTATGCGGATGCGAAATGCATTATGCTGAATAGGAACCGAATCGGGGACTTGACTTTAACACTTTTAAAACGAAACTACTGTTAAAGCGAGTACATTTTAACGAAGTTTTATCGTAACAAGAAAATCCCCACCTGTAGCATATTTAATAAGGTGGTAAACAAAAATAAGCCCTACTTTAACATACCCAACGTCAATTAGGCCTGAATCACTCCTTTACAAATGAACAAGGAAAAACAATTGCAGAGGTTTAAAGTGGCTAAACCAAGTACAACCGCCGACATATGTTTTAAACTCTCAAGAGGCCGAAAAGCACTGAAAAACCAGGCAGTCAAAAAAGAAAAAAAAAACAAGAAAAAAAAAAAACAACTTCACACTAAAAGCATGTTTATTTATCAAGGGCTATTTACGAGTGGTTTGAAAAACTGGTTAATCTGTTTCTGTGG
Source organism: Amblyomma maculatum (assembly GCF_055883805.1). Lineage (NCBI taxonomy): Eukaryota > Metazoa > Arthropoda > Arachnida > Ixodida > Ixodidae > Amblyomma > Amblyomma maculatum. The sequence goes on from NC_139344.1 coordinate 47,246,552, forward strand.
AGAAACCGCGCAACGGTCGGAGCAGCGAAATGTTCAAACAAAGACACGCCGGACACCTGCAAATCAGTCCAGGTGGATGGAGCCTTGCTGCTGCCAAGTGACTCTACATCAGTGAATGCTCCCCCCCCCCCCTTTTTTGTTGTCCCACGTGAAAAAAAAGAGAAAAAATATGCGACGGTGGTGGCAAAGGTGGCTGTCTCCGTGGGAGCGGTGGAAGGTTATCAGTTACGCACGTTGGTATTAAAAAACAGCCAAGCTGTTCCACGAACTCAAGCAACATTCTGGAGTTGGAACGCAAAGTGAGCTGCAAAGCTCTCTCTGAGGTCATTTTTAGCTGAAACAACCTATGCTTTTTTTTTTTTCCATGCTTGCACATCGGCGCCTTGCAAGCAGACTCGTTCTGCCGTTTGCAGCCGCTGCTGGCTTTCTCGCTTGCAGCTACATGCAAACCGTGACGTATGGCAATGTGACAGAAGTACGCTCACGCTTACTGGCCCGTCCTCTGTGGAGCGGAGCTCCGTCGCGGAACGGTGGAGCATGGGCCCACGCGGCGCAGGCCACCCGGGAGTAACGGGTCCATTAACGCCTCACAGCTAGCGGTGCCTATCAAGAGTATAGCAGGTATGCGGGATGCATGCAAAGTGGGTTCGCGGTTGCAGAAGAACAAAATAGCAGCAATGGTATGGCAAGTTTTCATAGCTTCTGACCTGCGATCCAGAGAGAAAGGCCAAAAAATCAAACAAAAAAATAATGTTTCAAATGTCTGAAATGTCCGAGTTCTACATTGACTCTATGGAGCATGTGACAGTACCAAGCCAGAGTTCGAGCAAGCAGGTAGGTCTGGAAAATTGAGCCTACGAAAGATCTGTCAGCACCTGTACAGTAACATGCTAAAGCATTAGTTTGGCATAGCTTATACTGATAGAGGGTAAATGTCACTGCCATCACCACTGTCTCATCATCACCTGCCAGAGGCATGCTCTTGAGGAGGCCCATGATGTTATGTTGCCCAAGTTTCCAGCAGCGACACAAATACCAAGCCTTGTTACAGTGACTGCGTGGTCTAGAGGCAGCGTGTCTAACATAGGATACAAGGGCCCTGGAAGGCTTAATTTTGAGCTCACCCTCCCATCTTGATGATGAAGCCCTGGATTACGGTGCCTGGCAATGTTTCACCATACCAAATCGATAAGCCAGCCAGACCTCGTGAAGTAGTCAAACCTGGAAACCTACTATTTTCTCTAAACATGTTCTGAAAAGCATGAAGCTCATCAGAAGCACCACGCAGCCAGCTAACAGTCAGCGGAAACGCCGAGTTTTAGAGCATTGTTTCAACAGTGATTTGCACGATTTCGCATCAAAGACCTGTTTATCTTGGTTTAACACTGACTGTGTACTAATATTGCAAATTTTTTAACATGAATATGTTTTCTATTTAGTGCATACCCCATTGAAGAAAGTCAAAGAAAAGTAGAACCCCGCTATAGTAAACTCGGATATAGTAAAGTGAAATTGATGTCCTGGTTCTTCGGTTATAGCAAAGCACATCTGGCTGCGACGACGACTTCCCATGAAATGACATCGCCGCATGTGCACTACCTAGGATCGCGAGGCAAAAAAAAAGAAAAGAAAGCACAGAATGCTTTTCTTAACGGCTTTACAACCAGGCTTAGCAGCACGAAGCACAGGGAAGCAGTGGCAAGACCTGGAGGCACGGAGGGTGCGGTTTTGCAGCGTTTGACTGCCTCGCACTTTAATCATCTACTGGCTTTCAAAAGACAAAAATAGCGGAAGATAACACCATGCTCATGCAAAGCTTTGGTTTTCACATGATATCAAACTGTTGTATTCGTAGCCACATTGTCATCAAGCCGTAACCGCATGCGACGACAATCCTAGGTAACGCGTCCCGCGACGACACCAATGCCTGTCGTTGCCACTGTTGCGCACCACATGAAGCGACGGGACCCGGCGATAGAGCAGAGCGTTCTCAGCTTTGCTCTGTTACCGCCGCCTCGTCATTCGGTTAAGAAGAGTACAGTTACACAAGTATCCAGTTTCTGATGTTAAGCAGCATAAAGTACGATAAAACACTGATGAAATTTGTACAACACATCGCAATTTGAAAGGGTCACAATGCAGCGGTGTGCTACTGCACTGCGATGCCGACTTGCATTGCAAGCAGTGACTTTCTCCCGCTCCTTTCGAAGATTAACAATATCTAGCCACACTAGCCTTTCTTTTCCTTCTATTACTTTACCAAGCTTTTACTGAATTGTCTCAATGTACTCATATATGCATGGATCAGACGAAATGAGCGTCTGCAAACTCTTCGCTCAAACTGGACTAGGAAAACAAACAAACAAACTTCACCTGCAAAAAAAAAAAAAAAAAAAAAAAAAAAAAAAAACAGCCACAACCGAAGTTGAGTACCCCAAAGCCTTCTGCGATTGGCTGCCTCGCGAGCTGCTTCCGGGCGACGCGAAATTTCATAAAAAAACCAGAACCCAAGCGCCAGAGACACGCGACAAAGCTTTGGCGGCCCTCAGCCTATTGCGTGGCGACGCAGTTAGTGCTTCATGGGGTACTTCCATAAGATGTAAACAAAAAAGCTTATAACTGAAAAAATAACCGGAAGAGACAATAAGAGAGCTTTTTCTTCATTGTGCAACGAGACGTGTTCTGTGAATAGGCCTTTAATTACCCAACAGCACCTTCAGGACCATGTCATCACCAACAACTGATATAGTGAAGACCCTAATACAGTAAACATTTTTGCTGGTCCCAGTGATATTAATATAAAGGGGTTCTACTCGTAGCTGACAATTTCCAAATATTTGCCAGCAATCACATACCACACTGCACGCTATAGTATGATACAGGGCAAGAAAAAAGCGGTATCCAGCTATCAAAGGACCCCCCTCCAAGCAATAGCTGCCAAGCTGTACCATGACGTCACGGCCGACCGCCTTGCACCTAGGAGCAGCACATGGAACGTGGTTTCTTCGAGTGAGTGCGTGCTGGCAAATAGTTCCTAAATGCTTCGAGAGTTCCAGCAAAAATAAATATTCGATCAATAGTCGTTTGCTCATCAAAGTACAAGAGGTAAAACGACGAGTTCTGATCGTGAATTTCAGCACTGTCGAGTTTTTATGAAACCGCTTCGTTGTTCTTCACTTCACTGCATCTCTTTTACACCGTGGAGTCCTATGAGGCGACACCGCTGACGACACAGACCAGCACCTGCACCGACGGATGGACGCAACAACCGGAGGCGGCGATTTTGGTAAAAGTCTGCAAGCCCGTGAGCGTGGAAGAACGCGTTTTTCTGTTTGTTTTTTGTTCCCGTGCACGCCGCGACATCACACATATGGAGCGATGCCATTGGCTAGAGGGGGGTCCTTTGTGGGCTTTTGTCGCTTTATTCTTGACCTGTATCCGACTATAGTCACGTTTTCTGCTGTTTGTAGAATGCAGCTTCATCGCATAGCTTCACTACATTTTCGTACTTTTGGCAAGTTTTTCTTTTCTTCAAGGGTGGAGGCATTTTATAACTTCACCGGCAGGTGAATCAGGCACCTCTTCTGGTCCCTGTAAGTCCAGTTTAATGAGGGTTTACTACCCGACACTACATTCTCTGTAACCAGCCGTGTCAATTCGTAAATTTCACTTTGCTGCTAATTTTGCAAGGCTACACTACAGACTATACACACTGTTACACTGTGTGATAAAACAGTATATTCCCGAATGTCATGAAATTTTTTTGTATTATGATTATTGTAAATACCCTTCAACGTTGTGGAAAAAAAAAGAAAAAAGCTATGTTCGCTTATCTACACTGCTCAGTAAATTCTGGTCAATTCAGCCGCCAAGGAACCAGAAAAAAATGTTTGACCTAGCCGGAAGTTTGGATATGTTTGTCTGCCTTTGGGATGGAATGCAAGTGAGAACAACAGTTTTTTTTTCTAGTTTCAAGTGCTTTATGCTGTGCACACTGTCAGGAATGTAGAAAATCGCCCCGAAATCTTAAAATCCCTGAACTACCCTCTTCGCAGTCATTATGCGAACTTTTCAGCAACGCTGGCGCCATCAGGCGGCATTTGTCAGAAGCGGCCCCCAGGTGATCGGCATTCGCAGCGCAGGTTGCGGGATGGACATGCTGCCACGAAAAATCATGAGTAGTCTTCCACAATGCACAAATCATGTAATTTCAGGTCAAGCATGCCAGCACAACTTCCCCAGGGATAAAAAACTGAAGTCACATTGGACCTTAAAGCTGCGAATCTGGAAGAAAGTGACTGAACGCGACTGCACTATGCATTGAGCAATTCTAAACAAGATTTTTGCTGCAGTAATCCGAGATATTTTTTTTTTAGAGTAATGCATTTTCCCAAAAGTATACCAGGCAAGACAGTCAGGAAAGTGTTCAGAGGGCGGCAAGTGATTTCACTGACTTGACTAAAGGTAAAGCGCACAGAAAACACACACAGAAAAAGCAGACACAGGACACACACTAACTTTCATCTGGTTTATTTCAGCAATAGCAGCAAATATATGTTGAAAAAGAGACATGCGCAGTACATACCAGTAGCAAAAAGACAGAATTCAAAACAAGGAATATTGCAAAACACGATCAAGAAAACTGATCTCTGCCTTCCAGAGCCGCACCGACGTATCGCTAACACACCTATCTCCCCTTTTCTCAAAATGAAATGCCTCCTCACTGAATGGAAGGTAATGAAGTTAGTAACGAAAATATGAATATTTTGGAGCTGTGTTATATGCCCAAGTTAGCCAATAAGCTTCGGCTCAAGTCATGTCTATATAAAATTATATACATTTCAATATGGGTACATGCCTACAAAAAAAAAAAAAAGAAAAACGCGTTAACTAATAGTGTGGCTGGGGCGAGTTGTTTGATTCCAATTGGTCGTACTTTCGCGACGGACGAACACATCTTGCTTCCTGTTCGTCCCTGTTTTCAAAGCGCATGTATGACCATTGAAAAACATGTTTAAATATTGCACGTGCTTTCGCTACTTGTACGACAGCGGTAAATCAGTCAAACGGCTGAAGTGTGCTTGTCTGTTTACACGTGCCACATTTCAAGCGTACGCACTGCACACGGACAGGCTATGCAACGCGAGTCACAGTACCGGAAATGTTGCACGCACATAAAGAAAAACTATGCCACTGTTGCTTGCCTTTACAATATTTCTTTTGCGGCAGATCTCCACGGTCACGGTGTGTAGCGAGGCTTTCAGCGCGCTTGTTTCTAAGCACAACGACTCGATGCAAAGGTACATACGGGGGCAATGAGTCAGCTGAGTAAAAGCTTGAAAAGGTAATAAAGGAGAAGGAAAGCTATAAGCGTGGCTAGATATTTTTAATTTTAGAAAGGAGCGGAAGAAAGTCACTGTTTGCAATGAAAGTCTGCATTGCAGTGTAGTAGCACACCAGTGTGCTGTGTACCTTAGAAACGCGATGAATTACAACAATTTTCATCAATGTATTACTGTACTTCATGCTGTTTAGTGTTTAGAAACGGTACTAGCTTAACTGTACTCCTCTAGAGCGAACTACGTGGCAGCAGTGACAGAGCAATGCTTAAAACGTGCCGCTCTGCCGCCGAGTCCCACCGCTTCGTGCGGCGTGCACCAGCAGCAACGACAGACGTTGGCGTGTCGCGCGGTGAATCGCCAAGGATTGTCGCCGCATGCGGTAAATGTTGCCTCACCCCACCCCCCAACCCCCCTTCCGACACACCCCCGCATTTCATTTGCCAGCTACAAAAATCGTCTCAAGATTCACAACCGGGCCGGGAGCTGCACGTTCCTTCATACATGCACGCTTCCATGAAACCTCCATCACCCCTGCACTAGCCATGACAGTAATACAACCCCGCCACCTATAGGCACTGAAAAGTGCGAATAGCTGGCCTATTGCATCTTGAGGATGCTTGTAGAAGATATCACAATGGTGCAATGAAGGATAACAAGATTCGCAGTCGCGGACGTGGTCAACGAGATTAGTAGATTCGTTAGTGTCTAAATTATTTGCATGCTCTTTCAAAAGTGTATTAATGCACCGTCCCATCTGCCCGATGTAAACATGTCCACATGACATTGGGATTTTATAAACTACACCTTATAAACTAAGCAGGGCACACACTTAGTTTCATGCAGCCTGCAGTCGCCTGGCTGCCTTCAATTACAACACTGCCTACATATGCAAGCGAGGAAAGTATGCATAGGCGTTAACATAAAAGAATATGATATGCAAAGTACTGCCTACATATGCAAGCGAGGAAAGTATGCATAGGCGTTAACATAAAAGAATATGATATGCAAAGTAGCGCCTGAAATGGCATGAGCGGTCAGTGTGTGCACCCGAATGCAGCTGCAAGATAGCGTGAAATAAAGGAAAGCAAAACTGAAAAAATGCGACAGGCTATGTTACAGAAGTGGGGGACTGCCGAGCAGTGCCATGCCTGCTATAATGCGCATGAAGTATGCGAGCCTCATTAATTAATGCAATTCAGGTTCATGCAGGACTACTTCTGTGACAGTTGACAGCACAGGTCGTACCTCGATCCAACCCCCGCCTGGTTTAACGTAAAACCACCTGGGATTCTTTAACATGTACTGACATTGCATAGAATATGGGCATTTTTATGTTTCGCCTCCATCAAAGCATGGCCACTGTGGCCGGGATTGAAGCTGCAACCTTGGAATCAACAGCTCAATTCCAAAGCCACTGAATCATATCGGCAGTTATCACTCAAACAAAATATAATCGGCTCTTTCCCGAGCAGTGCAAACAGCCCATTTGATCACGCAGGTAGTGTTATACGGTGAAGAAATGGTTTGGTTTGGTTTACGAGGTTTAACATTCCAAAGCAATGCAAGCTATGAAGAGACGCCGTAGTGGAGGTCTCCGGAAATTTCGACCACCTGACATTCTTTAACGTGCACTGACATCACACAGTGACATCACACAGCACACGGGTGCCTTGCTTTGGCCCCCATCGAAGAGCGCCTGCCCAGGCCAGAATTCAATCTCGCATCCTTGGGCACAGTAGTCGAGCGCTCTAACCACTGCGCCACTGCGGCGGGGCATGCTGTGAAGAAATGGTGCACTGAAACAAGGTGATGCATGCACTCAACCAGGGGCCTCAAACACGTACCGCTATGCAGGACACAGAGAAATTTGTATTCCCCGAAGGCCAGAAGCCGGGAACTAAAAAATGACTAAAGCTAAGCAATTAATAAAAATTAAAATCGAATTTATTATGAACACCAACTTAGAAAGCCTTGTTCCCAGACAAGATCCTTCCTTAACGCCGGATGGACACCCCTTCAAGACGATTGAAGAGAGGCAGTGAAAGGGTACAGTTTTAACGAGCACCATACTCCCTTATCCTCAAAACATAAAATATAGATTCGAAGATGAGAGAGGGGGCAAGGTTGTCCACCGCCAAGCTGTTGAAGGCAGCTGATTTCTGTCTGAAATTCACGCAGACTAAGAGGCCAATGTCTTTTTTTTCTCTCTTTTTTTAATTTCTATACAGAATGCTGTGCACACCAGCAATGTGCACCATCCTGCTTTGAAAAAGCCTCTTATTTGGTTTTAGCCAGAACCACATGTCATGGTAAAGGCAGAACTTGTCAAGCTCTCACGTGCATTCTGAACAAAGGCTGAAACTTTTGTAGCCTGGCAAGCTGAGTGTTTTGAGACCCCTGCACCGAGTCCAGTAGTATAACACAGCTGTGCAACCATGCATGCTCAATGCATGCGAGGCCGGCCACTCATAGGACAAAATGACGATGCCTCCTCAGATTCCCTCCACCAATGCCTGCTGCCACATAAATCAGTAGTCATGTCTCACCTGCGGCATTTTCGTGTGTTTGATGTTGCCTGCATGTACTGCTTGTAAAATGATCTTGCATTAGCCCGAGTTTTTGTCTTTCTAAAAATAAGAAAAAGGAATGAATGTATTTTTGCCTGCTGAAAACACTGAGCTGAAGGTAGGCCAGAAAAGAGAGCTCATTTTTCCTACAAAAGCCAAAACAACACAGTGCACTGCAGTAATACCCACTCAGAATATTACCAATACGGGGGTAAAATAAAAACTGATTAAATCTCTTTCAAGAACTTTGTATTTACATATTTGAAAGACATTGGACTCCTTGACAAACTCTAAATTCACCTCGCATGTTTCCCCTTAGGCATTTTGCAAGCTATGAACTCTATAAGCACATTTGTCGGATCATGCATTAAGGCATCAGCTAGCATTTGTATCCTTACATTAATGATGAAGAGGCATCTCAATTATGGTTATGGTATGAGGCAAAGGATCCGACACTCCTTTCTAACTGCATGTAGAACAAAAATTACAACAGCAAATGAAGCAAATAAAAGGAAAGAAAAGCACACACTAGAAGGATTCAAATCCACTTCTGCCACAGTGCCACAGGACTGCTGTTCCATATTTTTGCAAACTGACAATAATAGCAGCTACGCTCAGGGAGATATATATATATATATATATATATATTGGTGTATTCAGATATAAACGGTAATCGAGGTTCCATGACCATTTTCTATTTTCAATGAAATTTTTATATGTGGTGTAAAAATGTCTCGATACAAGGGAATGAACATTAGTTTTGCAAGATATGGCATAGTTTTCTAAATTGCTTGCGGATTACACTTTGCTAGACGGTGGGTTCGCTCCGTGCTGGCTCGTCTTTTTTTCTGGGCTTTATGTATACAAGAATACTCGCCATCTCGACCCATTCATGCTGCTTCCGTAGATCAATATTTAATTCTAGAAAAACTATCACGCTTCCAAGCTTTTTGCTTATGGTTGTGCATAAGTGCACATTAGAAAAATCGTCTCCAAAATGTAGTATTGTTAATTTTTGTCATAACCGAGAGATGAAATAATATCATTAAGAACTGGTATGAATAGCACTGCTGCCCGCAGAAAAAAAAAAAGATTACACGACAGAGAAAGTGTTCAAACGTCCCTTGCGTTTTCCCATGAAATAGCAAGGAAAAGGTAACTTATTCCATTTTAAACTATATTCAACCCTGTTAGCAAGCAGAAGATGACTTTATTTTATTTATTTAAATACCTCATGGGCTCCGATTGCAGTATTATGTGAGGGGGGTAACATAACTGGGATGCGAAACAGAAGCAAGTAGAAGATGGTTATTTTAACATCGTTATTTTCAAAACGTTGTTATACAATGACAAACACAAGAAAAAAGAACAAAATTTGAAAAGCACAGTATAGAACACACTTCAGTAACAGCGCACTTCAGAACAAAATGTTGCTTATTTTTTCTTTGAAAATAACATAATCTGAATTGTGAACAATGTTGTCAGAAAGACTATTCCAATAAATGATTGCACGGGGCAGGGCTGATGAGTTGAATGCAGTGGTTCTTCCTGAAAGGCGTTTAAAACTGAGGTGATTATGCAATCGGAGAGAAGTGCGGGCCAGTTTTGTGAGAGGTAGTATGAAGGAATGATGGCTATAAACAATTTTATGGAAGAGACAGATAAGTGCTATTGTTCTGCGAGATTCTAAGGATGGAAGGGATAACGACGCCTTAATGTTAGTTATACTAGAATGTCGGCAATAGTTGCGAGAAATGAAATGAGCGACACGATTTTGTACGCGCTCTAGGGAATGAATTCAGTAATGTTGGTGGGGTGACCGAATGGAAGATGCATATTCAAGTTGAGGGCGGACAAATGTTTCATATGCCAACTGCCACGCGGAAGAAGGTGCACCTCTGAGGTTACGTTTTAAATAACCAAATGTATGGTTAGCTTTGGCAGTAATTTTTTCTATGTGGGTCTTCCACGAGAGATTTGGTAAAAAGTGCAAGCCAAGGTACTTGTATGACGACGCAAGGGTGACTGGACTGTGATTAAGCAAGTAAGTGAAACGGTGAATAGTCTGTTTACGGCTAAATGTCATTAATTGGCATTTATCAGTGTTAAAGGCCCACTGTCCACCCTCCGGTCCAAATTATTTTTTTCCGCGGTGGCTTTGAGGCTTCGTCCCTACAACGCAAGGCTGCAAGAAGTTTTTGAAAAGAGTATTTAATAACGGAGTAACAGCCACTGCAATCAACCGATTTTGCGCTTCCCTCTCCTTCCGTTCCCCCTCTCTGAGGTTTTTCACTCTCCTGCTCGGTCGTCTAGCCTCCGTAAGCCAAATTCCCCTTCCTCCTCAGTGTTTGGTGGGAGGTGGGGCGTGGCACTCCGCCCGCACGAAAAAAAAAAAAAGAAAGGGAGCGCGCTCCTCTGGATTCAGTCAGGCCGTGGCGAGGGAAAAGCGCGCAGCGAGCAGTAGACACCCATCCTTCACCCTCAGACAGCGAGACGGACCAATGCACGTCGTTCGCGTGAAGTACGTCATAACTGTGGCTCGACGGGCAAGCGCAGGAAACGGGAAAGCTGGCTTCCCGAAGGAAAGCATCAGAGAGCTTTGACTTGTATTTCCGTTGCTTTGCGGCGCGCGTGTCACTGTAGCATTTTGCACAGACTATCTCCGGTACCTGATCGAAACACTGGGCTCCTTCGTCTAAAAGGTCCTTCCCTGGACAGTGGCCCTTTAAGGGACATTTGCCATGATGCGCACCAGTTATTAATGCGGTGTAGATCTTCTTGAAGGGCGATGTGGTCATTAGCAGAGCGGATTTTGCGATAAGTGACGCAATCGTCAGCAAACATTCTGAGTGTTGAGGTGATGCGTAACGGTAGGTCATTGATGAAAATCAGAAACAGTAAAGAGCCTATTCACTACCTTGCGGAACACCTGATGTTACATCAATTAGAGGGGACGAATTGTTATCAACAGAAGTGAATTGTTTACGAAATGATAAAAAGTTTCTTATCCAAGAAATTGTTAATGAATCAAGGTGCAAGGATGAGAGTTTCGCAATTAAACGACAGCGTGGAATGCAGTCGAAGGCTTTAGCATAGTCGAGGAATATACAGTCGATTTGAAGATTTTCGTCCATACCGTGAAGCAGCTCATTAGTAAACTCGAGTAGTTGTGTCTCACATGATAACCCTTTTCTGAACCCGTGTTGTTGTGAATAGAAGAAACCGTTGCCTTCTAAATGTAGTGCCGTGTTAGATGCAATGATGTGCTCGAGAAGTTTGCAAGATATACATGTCAGCGATATTGGGCGATAGTTAGCAACATTAGTTCGCTCACCAGATTTGAAAATTGGAATAACTTTTCCAATTTTCCACTCGTATGGTATCTCTCCTGTTGAAAGGGATTGGCGAAATATATGAGTGAGTATGACGCTGGAATGAGCCACGGTGTGCTTCAAAATTTTTGAATTAATCCCATCAACACCACATGAAGTAGTTGCTCATGTAGTCATAGTCATATTCAGATGCCGATGGAATATTGGAATAGTCTCCTTCGTGAACATATTGGCGAAAAAGTTATTGAAAGTCTAAGGGCATTCATCTGGAGCAATGGGATCTCCAGTCTTATCGATCAATGTAAAATCTGAAGAAGTTTCAGAAGGTGATAATGTTTTCCAAAATTTTTTTGGATTGTTCTTAAGAAGGGATAGCAAATCGTGAGCCATGAACTTATGCTTAGCTTTCCGCATGGTCGCGCAGTATTCTTTATCGGCGTTTTTATGTTTTTCCCGCGATTCGGGTGTTCTCAGCCATTTAGCTGTTTTGAAAAGTCTTTTTTTTTTTTTTGTTCATCAGCGTACGCAGGTTCTTGTGGTACCACGGCTTAGATGAGCTAGCACGGAAACATATGCGGGGTATACAGTAAAAGCTCGTTAATTTGGACTTCTAGGGACCGTAAGATATGTCCGAATTAACCGAATGTCCAAATTATCGAGAGAACAAAAAAAAAAACATGCACAATTTTATCTCAACATACCTTTATTACTTAAAGTAATCACGGATGCTTGTCTGCTTTCCCGCAGAAACCCGCGCGGATACTATTTTCCTCAGTCCTTCCAGGTGCTCAGCAGCACGCATGCCATCTGCAGTGCCCCAACAAAATTCCTCTAACACAACGAGGGCCTCTGCTGCTTCCTTCACAGTGCGAGGGGGCCGAAGCTGCTCCTCTCGTAGCCCCTCTTCCTCCTCCGAATCTTCGCTGCGCAGTACGTCCCGGACAATTTCTTCCTCAGTTAGAGAGCCGGCTGTAGCAACGCCGTCACCAATGCTGATGTAATCGGCAAGTGTCACCACATCCGGCAGCACACCTACAAAATCCGAGCAGTCATCTGCATTGTCGTCTGGCAACACTTTTGCCACCGTGTCACTACAGGGCTGAGGCAAAACGAAGCCACTGTGTCGAAAACAGTTAAGAGATGACGTGCGCAGGCGTGTTCTTCCAAACGTAGGCAAGAATGTTGACCGCGCTCAGAAGATCCACGTCGTACTGCTTACCGACTTCATTGCACAGTAGCATGCGTTCCAGCACGCGCCTGCGGTATTTAGTCTTCACATACTGAATTATACCTTGGTCCATCGGTTGGAGGGCCGATGTAGTGTTGGGCAGCAAAAAAACAACTTCAATGTTGTTCAGTCCGGTGGCACTGTTATGTGCACTACAGTTGTCAAGGACAATTAACACTTTGCGGTTCTTCGCGGAAAACTGTCGGTCTAACTTTTGTATCCAGCCGCGAAAATTTCCGATGTCATCCAGGCCTTTTTATTAGCCCGGTACTCCACCGGAAGAGCAGGCACGTACTTAAAGCACCGTGGCTTTTGTGCCTTTCCAATGACGACAAGCAGCAAGCGCTCTGTCCCTGTCATGTTTGCGGCTAAAAAAACGTTGACTTGTTCTTTACTCCTTTTTCCTCCGATGCAGGGATCTCCTTTCATTGTCACAGTCTTGTCAGGCAATGCCTTAAAGAAAAGTGCTGTTTCATCAGCATTAAAAATGTCATTTGGATCATATGCTGCGATATGTTCCAGCAGCTCAGCGTTCTTCCAGTTGTTGGCAACATCTTCGTTGACGGCACCTCTGTCGCCGCACACAGTCTTGAAAACGAGACCATGTCTGTCTCTAAAGCGCGCACACCCCCCTTCTGACGCTTTGAATCCATCGATATGCATCATCAGTGCAAACCTCTCAGCCTGCGCCATGATGAGGGGTCCACTCAATGGGAGGTTTGCATCACGCGAGTTGACCACCTACCGAAGCAAGGCTTCTTCCAACTCCGGATGAGCTGCTGTTCGCAGACGCTTTTTTGACGCTTGGAACTTCTCGCTTTCGAACGCCTGAAAAATCTGTTCATTTTTTACATGTGTGCTTAAAGTACTCCTTTTAACGTCATATTTTTTCACTGCTTCTTGTCAGGAGAGCCCGTTCTTAAGGGCCCACAAAATTTCCACTTTGGTAGCCAAGTCCTTGGCCTCGTAGCTCTTCGGCCGTTTCGCCGGTGTTGCCATCGGGGGCGAGTGCGGTGATACTAGCGCACAACAGAGAAGCAATGAGCCGCACTAAAGCGAGCAGTCTTCAATACAACAGCGTAGCGCACCGACAGCAGCAAAACGACAAAATGGCACTGCCAGTAACGTCGACTCATGAAAAAAACAAGAAAAAGCGCCCATCCAGCCACAAGTCGAGCCAATGATGCTGATGCGGCCATTCCCCTTTGTATCGGGGATCACAAATTTCTGGATCAGGCCAGGAGAAACGGGTAGAAAAAATTGAGGAGTGAAAGAAAATTCTATGCTAAATGTCCAGTCAAATTGTCCGAATAAGTAAGAAAGAGAGAGAAAGAAGAAGTTTAACAGGCTTCTCTGTTGTGCCACCAGTCCTCGAGGCGGCGCTTTGTCGTCTCTATTGCCCTCATGACTGCCCTAGTCTCTTCGGGTGGTGACGTCGACTGTAGACCAAGTGCTGTCAAAAGCACCTCCATTGGTGTCGTCGCTGTTATGGTGGGGGCGGGTCGCAGTTCTGGGCACTCGATCACTACATGTTGGATGGTCTCGTCGGCCATGCCGCACCTAGGGCACCAGGTATCCAAGCCCTGGGTGTATTTGGCTCGTATTGTCCTTGCAAGCAGCACGCCACTCCGTGCCTCGCAAAGCAGCCCGCTACCTCACGTGTTGTCGTAGAGGTTTGCTTTAGTGATGGTATGCTTGGCACTGGAGTATACCGCCAGAGATGACTTCACCTGTGTTTCTCTGAGCCATCTCTCTGTTTCCACTTCCCGAACCTGGTCGCGGATCTTCTTTCTCCACGCAGGCTGGGGTACCTCTGACAGGCCGGCTTGCGGAATTCCGTATTTTTCGGCCAGCCTCCGAGTTCGGAGCATCCACTTGGTGTTGGAGCATTTAAGTATGATGTACTTTTACACCTCCCTGGACCATCTACCGTCGGGCAGAGCACTCAGGCGACGCTGCATGGCAAGTTTGGCAGTGGTCTCACGCGCTTCAAAGGACGACCATCCAAGGTCGCCCTGTACGGCCTCGTTCGTGACATATCCATGGACCCCCAGCGCAAGGCGGCCAGCCTCACGTTGGCGGACCTCAAGGGCCCCCCGTGTAGCTGAAGAGATGCACAGTACGGAGTTTCCATAGGTGAGCCCAGGTACGGCCACCAACTTCCACAGGGCCCTAACAACCTCGAAACGGCTGAACGTCCACAGCGCCCTGGAGCCAAGGAGCGCTCTCCTCGCCAATGCCTTGGCGCGGAGCTTTGTTTCATAGTCCCTTAGATACGCTCTCTCGGCGGCGAGTTCGACGCCGAGGTACTTGTATACCGTTGTCCAGGTAATCTCTGTTCATTGGAGCCGCATGGTTGGCTTCTCGCCTCCTGCTTTAATACTATTGGACTCCAGGAGCGCCGATTTCCTGGCGTTGAGACTCATGCCAAGGTCTGAACCCTCCTCCGAGCATATATCCAGCAGGGTCTGGAGATCCGGGACTGAGTCCGCCATCAAAACGATGTCGTCAGCGTACAGCAGGGCTGGGATGCGGCGATGCTGGGAAATACCATTTTCCATGTATGTGAGGTCAAAACCAACACCACTGTCTGCAAGCCGTTTTGTCATACAGGACACATGGAGCATAAAAAGTATGGGCGACATAGCGCATCCCTGCCTAAGACCACGAGATACGGTTACCAGCTCCGACACTATGTTGTCGCACTGTATGACAGCCCAATTTTGTGCGTATATGGCTTTCAGCAGCTATAGCCATTCTTCCGGCATCTCGATACTCCTCAGCACTGCCCAAAGGGTGCAATGGTCAATGCAGTCGTATGCCTCGGAGATGTCAACGAAACCCAGCAGTAGCTGCCTGTCCTCTTTAGCGGCAATCTCGAGGGCCTGGGTGACAATAAAAAGGTTATCCTCGATGCAGAGGCCTTGTCTGAAGCCATTCTGTAGCTCTTCAAGCACCTCCGAGTTTTCTGCCCATCTGTGAAGTGGTGATGTGGGCAAAGAGACGGTAGAGTGCCGGTGTTACTGTGATAGGGCGATAGTTTTTCGCCGATTTCTTATCACCACCTCGCTTGGGCACAAGCTGGACTCTAGAATGCTTCCATTCTTCAGGGATGGAGGCTGATGTCATCACTACGTTAAGGGCCCCTCTCAAGAGCTCCCTGGTCTTGGGCCCTGCTTTTTTTATTAACTGGATGGGGATGCCGTCCAGGCCTGCTGCTGTGCGACCATTCATGCGGTTTGATTAAGTTGATTAATTGATGTCCATGGAGATGCTGCTTTTGGGTATCGCTATTGCACCGCGTTCTCTTATTTTCGTTTTTGAGCCTCGGTAGCTACCCCGAAGTTGTCCGAATTATCCGTTGTGCGGTCAAATCCGTCCGAATTAAAGAGAGTTTCATCCCATAGACTCCTATACATAATTCTGGGGACCAGGCGCAAAGGTAGAATTATCCGATTTTCCAAATTAACGGGAGTCGAATTAACGAGCTTTTACTGTATAGGTGTTCATTAACTGCGAGTTTATCTTTGAACTGACGCCAGTTTTCGTTAACAGAATGGTTAGGAAAGAATTGCAGAAAGGAATCGCAGAAAGATAGTAAGCCGAGGTTAATGGCATCATACTTCACTCTGTTATAGTCGAAGATGTATTTCTGAGGTTGGTTGCGTTGGCGGAACGGCATTTTTAGAGTGAACTGGAGCAGTTTGTGATCACTGAAACCATTCGTGAGGGAGATCGGGCTAACATTGTCTGGAGCCAATGTGAAAACAAGGTCTAAAAAGTTAAGGCCGCGCGTAGGTTTAGAAACAAGTTGAGTTAAAGAAAAGTCTAATGTTACTTCAATGAAATTAACCGGGTCCTGTGCCGATGCAGTTAAAGGTCCACTGAAATGGGTCACCAAGAAGGGTAAACAAAGCCATAACACTGATAGATATTGAATCACCCATCATTCCCCGCAAAAATTTTCGATCTAGCTTTTGCAACACCAGAGATATCGCCGATTAAAAATGACCCTTCCAATTTTCCCTCTCAACTTGTACGCCGAAGGGAGCCATAAAAAAAAGAATACAAGCAAGTTGAAAGCTCCGCCCAGAAATACGTCACTTCGACGAAGTTCCGGTTGCTGTGCACTCACTCGCTGGCGTACTCGCGTCAACCCGTACTCGCTCGCATGCGCCTGAGGAGTTCGCCAGTTCGCGCAGAGACGGTTAGTGTAACCGCGAACCCGTGGTTAGCCCATGTTACACGGCGGACCAAACCATGGTTACACTACTAACCGCGGTTATCGCAAACCGAGCTTGGCGGCCTCGGTTTGCGTCGTTAACCGAGGTTATCGCGGCGTCTGCTGACGGAGGCTACTCGCTGACGCCCGAATGCGCGAAACGTATGAGCAGATCTGCTTCACAAAGTTATTCATTTGCCCACTGTATCACGTTTAAAGATCGGTGTATAGAATATGGTGCCACCCGACGCCTTCAATTACTGCTGACAGCGCAGCGACTGCGTACTGAATCCTTGTCTTGCCTGCAGTATCGTTTGAACGGCTTGTTGCTGAGCAGAACGACAAAAAATGCGCGGCCTTAGCTGTAATGAAAGTACACGAGTTTGCAACGCTTTCAGCATGGGATACCGTGAGCAGGCTGAGGTGTGTTACACAATTACCGCGGGGGTGGGGTGCGCGAGCGCGGCGAACGACGGCGCCGCGCGTAGCCGTCCCTAGTCGTCGCTAGGCCTGAATTGTATCGCTTCGAAGCCACGGCGGTTGGCGCTTTGGAACTTATCAACGCAGTCTTAAATCGTCTACTTATGAAACTGCCTTATTGTGAATCCTGTCCTGCCATAGTAAAATAATTAAAGGATTTAACTCTGGCGACGCATTAATCGCAGAACTAGTACGAGCAGATCGGATGAGCCAAAATGCACAAGCGGCAGCTGGCTTGAGCAGAAACTTGCTTGTATCACGGCTATCGCTCTTACCAGCAATTTGCTGCTGGCCAGCGATCCCTCACGAGGACTTCATACTTGATATTCGGCTCAGTATTTTAGCACGCTTTATTTCGGACATCGGTGCTAACGATCCGCCGTGTCATTCGTGTACGGTATGCCTATAAGGGCGGCGAGCTGTGTAACAACAGCCCGCACATAGTTTGAGCAGCGCACGAGCAGACGACTTTTGCAGCTACCGGAAGTGTGTCCGTGACATCATGGCTGCAGTGGCCACAGCGAATGGCAGCCTCTAGCAAGCCTTGCCAGTCAACTCACCCGTGATGTCACGGTTTAAGGAAATAGTTCCATGCGACACCACCAAGCGACGATCTCTCTGCCCGCGAATTTCAAAAAACGCTGTTTTTAAAAATTAACAATAAACAGCTGGCTTTGTTCCAAGGAGTTATACTTTGAGGTAATGCTCAAAAGGATTTGTTCTACACACTGAACGCGTTTATTAGGGGCTTCTTGGTGGCCGTTTCAGTGGACCTTTAAGGTATTCCAGTTGATATTCGGGTAATTAAAATCACCGAATAAATAAATGTCGGCCTTTGGAAAGTTGCTTCTTATATCTGAGAGGTTAGCATACAGATTTGTTACGAAAGTTTCTGAGCTATCTGGTGGTCGGTAGCATATACCAAGAAGGGACTTAAGAGATGAGGACGTGATGCAAACCCATAAAATTTCTAGAGGGGACGAAATGTTGACACGAAAGGAAGAAATGTAATTTTTTATGGCGATCATTACGCCACCACCCCTTTTATTAGTTCTGTCATTCCGGTAAATAACAAAATTTGGGTGAATCAGGTAAGACTTCGTCGTCAGTTATATCCGAGTGCAGCCACGCATCTGTTAAATTTATGTCAGGCTTATTATCTTCTAGATACGAGCAGAGTTCGGTGCGCTTTGGGAGGATGCTATGTATGTTAGTAAATGATATGGAAAGCGAAGGGATGCCGCCGCATGAAGGCTCTGGATGATAGTCTGCCTTGTGTACAACCGCTCTTCGTTTTTGCTATCGGGTGCATTGTTTGACAGTGTCGGAAGCAGCATCGTACATATACACATTATTGTTCATGCGCAGTTTATCAACTGTAAGTTTAAACGACCCACCTTCCGACTTTGCAAAATCTAACAGTCTTTTCCTAGCCAAGCGGGTTGGGAAAGAAAAATCTTCGCGAACGACATACTGCGTGTCTTTAAACTTGTAGCCTTTATCTATGATATGCTGTTTGTCCTTGCAGTGCGCGAACTTGACGATTATCGGTCTACTTTCCTCTGGTTGGTATCGACCAAGCAGATGGGCCCTTTCAATTTGTGTTGGCTCAAGTGTACAGCCAATGTGTTCCGCACACAGCTCCAACACCTTCGTTTCTGAGCTGGACCATGTTTCGGACTGGTCGTCAAGTATACCAAAGAAAAGCAGGTTAGAGCGGCGAAGTCTGTTTTCTGTGTCGTCACATCGAGAGGTAATTATCTTTAATTGCTCGGTTAAATTTGAGGGGCCTATTGTAGACAGTTCTGTGGGTGGCATTGAAATGTTTGATTTCATTTCTGTCATTTCGACCTCGACTGTGCGAATTCTGGCAGAAAGCTGTTTTAGCTCAACGTCCACTGATGCTTGCCACTGTTTTAGGGCGCGTAGGTCATTCCTGATATCATCCTGGCCAGATTCAATTCTCTGGACTGTCGCAAGTAAAGTTGCGAGAACGCTTTCTTGGTCGGTGCCAGGCGGACCGGGATTTGACTCTACGTCTCCAGAAAGCGCTAAGAGAATGCTGGTACTACAGAGTGCCATTCTAGTCTTACAACCAGTGAGAACATTCAACCAGTGTCTGGGGCACGACACCACGAACAAAAAACGATTCGAGGTTTTAGCAGATAAAGAGTCATCATTGTAACTGACCTGGAAGAACACGAACGGTGAGTGCTTCATGGTGAAAGTGATGTCGTGCCCCAAGAAAACGCTGTCCGGTTGCAGATTATATTCTGCGCTTCCAACGCTGATAGCGGGGTGGGCAGATGTACATGACTGTAGTTGCCAGCTGAACTTGGCAATCTCGTCCAAAAAAGGCGGTTTCATCTGGCTGCCGGGTCTGGTCGCGTCGGGCAGCGTCCAAAGTTGCAAAGGATCCGCAGTCGGTGCATTCCAAGGGTATTGAAGAACCAGGAAAACCTGGAAGAACACGAACGGTGAGTGCTTCATGGTGAAAGCGATGTCGTGCCCCAAGAAAACGCTGTCCGGTTGCAGATTATATCCCGCGCTTCCAACGCTGATAGCGGGGTGGGCGGATGTACATGACTGTAGTTGCCAGCGGAACTTGGCAATCTCGTCCAGAAAAGGCGATTTCGTCCAGCTGTCGGGTCTGGTCGCGTCGGGCAGCATCCAAAGTTGCAAAGGATCCGCAGTCGGTGCATTCCAAATGTATTGAAGAACCAAGAAAACCTGGAAGAACACGAACGGTGAGTGCTTCATGGTGAAAGCGATGTCGTGCCCCCATTGACATGGCTTTGCAATTACATAAGATAAAATGTAGCTAAAAAAATATCGAAGTTTTGACGCCTACTCCTTAACGGGAAGTCCTAAGCACTTCTAGGAATAAAAAATGCTCTCAGTTCTAGATTTATTTTTATATCTTTAGTTTACATAATGCAATACTTTTTAATGCCCGACATTTATAAGGTGCTTAGGATTGTTTTCAGTTGCTTTTGATAAAAATCGAAGTCGGGGTAGTGTTTAAAATTCGGATCAAAGTTGTGTATTACTTTTTATATTTCTGAAGTTTGCCAGATTTCAAGATAATACGGAGAAATAACGGACAACTCTAGAGCTTCAAATTTTCCCAGAAGGCCTGGGTAATATATGCAATAAGTTTCAGCGGCAACATTTCATCAAGTTGTGCCAGAATGTAGGGCTGAATATTGGCAGTTTTCAGGATAACGCTAGGTTTCATTTTTATAATTTTAAACAATATAATGCAACCCTTCTTAGTTCGTAATATTTCTGAGGTCCTGAGGATTCTTGAGAGGATTTTTAATAAAAATCGAAGATGTTTTCTTTTTAAACTGGAATCAAAGCTGCCCCTTTTTTCATTGTTTTTATATTTCGGGCGACTCTGATGACTTGTGGAGAACACATCTAGCAATCTAGAGCTCCAAATTTTGTGTGAAATTAAGAACGTAACCCGCATAATAAAGAAAAAGTTTTAGTACAAACAACTTAAGGTATCATGCCAGTATGCAAGGTTGAAAATTAATATTTTTGCAGCACTTCACTGCTGAAGCAAAGTGCGATTTTTTACTAAACCAACTGCAACAAAACGGGTTTCTAATAGTTTTTTATAAAAGTAAAAGTTGCATAGTTTTAGTGAATAAAAAATAATTGATGGCAAAAGTTTTGTGCGGAAGCAGCAGGTCTCCAAAATTGCAACTTTTTGAAAAGGCAGAAACGGCGTTTTCCACCTCTAGTGATACTTAACGATTTTTTTCTCAAGAAAATCGCGCAACTCTTGCAAAACTCAAGAAAATCTTGCAAAACTCAGGTTCATTCTTTTGTGTCGAGACATTTGCCTACCACATATTAAAGCTTCATTGAAAACAAAAAATGGTCATGGGACCTTGATTACCGTTCTTACCTGAACACACTCATATATATCTTTTTTTTTTAATCCTTTAATGCACTAAGGGAAGCATGATCTGCTCACACAGTGCAAATACTGATGAGACTCAATTTCTGGCGAGACAGTCGCGAAGGTTGAAGAAATGAATGATGTGGCAAGGCCGAAGGATCATACTCAATCATCTCAGCATTTTAGTTTCTGGCGTGTCTAGAAACGCTATTCATGGGCTTTACAACAAAGTTAAAATATTGGAAGGTTTGCGCAACATGGTCCCCGCAAATGCTCGCATAAGACTATCAAGAACAATGTGTTGCCTCCTCCCGTGAATTTCTTTGGTGCTGTGCAAAGGAAAAATACAACTTTTTGGTTTCCATCGTTACAGGTGACGAAACCTGGGCATTCGACTTCACACCTCAGGCCAAAACAAGAATCATGTGAGTGGCGGCTTTCCAGTTCTCCCGAGCTTTAAAATTCAAGCGAACAGGGTCCATCAGCAAAGTCATGCCAACTGTGTTTTGGGATTAAAAGGGCTAGTGTCGGTAGACCTACTTCATGGCTCCAGGGACCACAATAAATGCTCACAGGTTTGTGGAGGGCTTTAAACAACTCAAATGGGTGATTCAAAATCGGAAAAGAGGAGTGCTGACTCAAGGCCAAAGGCCCTTCCCCCTCATAGCCTGCCAAACCGTCGCTCACCTACAACAGTTAGGATAGGATGTCATCACTCACCCACCTTACAGTCCGCACTTGGCACCCAGTGACGACAGCTCGTTTCCAAAGCTAAAAGAATATCGGGCTGTAAGGTGCATCACCGACGATGACGAAGTGAAAGATGACTTCATACGTTTCCTCAATATGAAAAGGCGGCAAGCTGGTTTGAAATGAACGTACAAAAACTGCCCCAGCACCCACAAAAAGGCATAGACCAGAATGAAGATCATGTGGAAAGTAAAAAAATGATTAGCCTTCGAAGTAATCCGTAAAATTACTGAAAATAAACCTTTTTAAAAAAAGACTGGAGGCCGTATTTCTGGGATGACCCTCATACAGTCGAGCCCACTTATAATGGCCCCACTTAAGACAAACGCTCGCTTATCATGAACAAGTCCGGTGCACCCATCAAAATATACATTAGGGCTATGGCACTCTGTCTCGGCTACAATGAACATCTGCGAGACTAACCGATCAGCTACAGTGAACACCTTAGTGCCGCGAACCACTTTCCACATGCTGAGATCCGTTGATCCTGTGCTCTGCAAGCCGCGACAATCGGCATTCCCGATTCCCCCGCGGCATCTCGCCCGAGGCATGAGGGGTGGTGCAGACGCAGCAAGCGGCTTCCCGGTTTATCTCTCGCAGCATCTCGCCAGAGGAACGAGGAGCGGCCCAAACGCGGCAAGCGACTTCCCGAGTTATCTTTCGCGGCATCTAAGACGAAGGTACAGAGTAGCAACAACACGGCAAAGAAAGCGCTGAAGCAAAAAAAAAAATAAAGGAAAAAAAGAGAAGCTAGCCGAGCCCAGCATATGTTAGCCACATGAACATGCAGGCATGCAGGTCGAAGGAAAGGACCGAAAGTAACATCTCATTCGCCACGGCACCCCACTCGCCACCGTCAACGTCAGAGTAAGAATGGTCAAGTTTGCTACCAATCGACAACGTAGCATGCAATCACGTGCTGTCGAACCCGCCTTTCCTTCCTTCTCACCCCTTTCCTTTATCCCCGCGTCTCACATGACTGACAGTGGCACAATGCACAGTCGTTTACTCGTTTTTCTTGCTTGCAGTTGTACTGGTGCATTGTTTGTTTTCTAGTGGTGTGAAGCCTATCTTCAAGATGGCGGATTCGCCAGCGTCTACTTCGACAGTGAAGCGTAAAGCTTTGGACTTGGCCACAAAACTTTTGATATTGAAATATATTTCTCAAGGCGCGAAGAATCACGAACTGGTTAAAAAGTACATTTTGTCAAAGTCGACAATATCCACAATACTGAAAGAGAAAATCTACAAGGGTGCCGCCACAGACTCTGCAACGAGGAAGTGCCTACGGAAGGCCACATATGCAGATGTTGAAGATGAGCTCTTTAAAGGCCCACTGTCCACCCTCCGGTCGAAAATATTTTCTTCCCCGGTGACTGTGAGACTTCGCCCCTACAACGCAAGGCCGCAAAATGTTTTTGAAAAGAGTAACTAATAACGCAGTTACAGCCACCGCAATCACTCGATTTTGTCAACCTCTCTCCTTCCGTTCCCTCGCAGAGGTTTTTCACTCTCCTGCCCGAGGTCGTCTAGCCTCCGCAATACAAATTCCCCTTCCTCCTCTGCGTTTGGCGGGAGGTGGGGCGTGGCTCTCCGCGAGCGCGAAAAAAAAAAAAAAACGGTCGAGGGAGCGCGCGCCGCTGAATTCAGTCTGGCCGTGGCGAGGGAAAAGCGCGCTGCAAGCTGGCTGCGAGCGGTAGACACCCATCCTTCTCCCGTCAGCGAGACGGACCAATGGACGTCGTTCGCGGTACGTACGTCATTATCGTGGCCCGTCGGGCCAGCGCAGGAAATGGGGAAGCTGGCTTCCCAAAGGAGAGCATGAGTGAGCTTTGAATTGTACTTTCGATGCTTTGCGGCGCGCGTGTCACTGTAGCATTTTGCACAGACTATCTCCGGTACCTGATCGAAACACTGGGCTCCTTTGCTTAAAATGGCCCTTCCCTGGACAGTGGCCCTTTAAGTAGTTCCTTGATGCTCGGGCATGCAATATGCCTATCAGCAGGCTGCAGTCCCTATCTACAGGCGAACTTCCGTTTGACTGGAAAATTGGCGAAATCATCCCCGTGTTCATATCTGGTGACAGAAATATTACAGTAAAACCTCGTTAATTCGAACTCGGTTAATTCGAACTTACGGTTAATTCGAACTGACGCTCGGGTCCCGGCATGGCCCCATGTATTTCAATAGGAGAAAACGCCCGATAATTCGAACATGCCAGTATCCACAACGGTTAATTCGAACTAGAAGCCCGTGGCTCACATAGCTCCTCGTGGACAGAAGTCGGCCCATACCGTGTACAATGCGCAGTAAGATTACTAAAGACGCAAAAAACAAAATCTTTCAAATCTGCCCGCACGCGCGAGACGAGGTGCGCATTCGACAGTCCCAGCGAGCATTCCGGTGCATGCCGTAGCAGGTTTTCACTGCCGGGTGCCGCCAGGCTCCATCACACCAGCGGTCCGGCGCAAGCCGTTGCAGGTTTTGGCTGCACCGCGGTTGCTGGGTGCGCCAAGGTGCCAAGGTGCGCTTTTGACAAGCCTTTTTTCTTTTTGTCCTGCAGTCACGTTGTGTGCAGAACGCAGTTGTCGGTGTCGTGCATTTGTTTTACCTTTTTACCGTT
Source organism: Amblyomma maculatum (assembly GCF_055883805.1). Taxonomy (NCBI): domain Eukaryota; kingdom Metazoa; phylum Arthropoda; class Arachnida; order Ixodida; family Ixodidae; genus Amblyomma; species Amblyomma maculatum. Next base: position 47,271,009 of record NC_139344.1, read on the forward strand.
TTCGTTGCCTCACCGCTTTGCCAGCGACGACTCATCGACTCATCGACGACTCATCGACAGCCATGGCAAACCGCGGTAAATACACGGCAAAGGACCTCAAGACGAAAATGGAGATTTTGAGTGAGGTGGAACGTGGTGTCCTATCCAAGACGGATATAGCCAAAAAGTATGACATCAAGAAGAGCACACTGTCAACGTTATCTCAGGAACAAGAAATCGATCAGTGCTGCCTTTCGCAAAGACGTTATGGAGCCCTCTCGCAAAAGGCTACGGACGTCGGCCAATCCCGAAGTGGAGAGTGCCGTAATGGCATGTATAAAAGAAGTTCGCAGCCGGAACATTCCATTAAGCGGGCCCATAATTGCTGCAAAGGCTGCAGTCTTTGCCAGCCAAATAGGCATCAGCGAGTTCGGCGCGTTGGAAGGCTGGCTGTCACGTTTCAAGGTGCGTCACGGGCTGACATTTAGAAATGTTTGTGGGGAGTCCGCTGAAGTCGACAAGAGGTGCGTTCCAATTCTTAGACGTCTAGCAAGACTGCTTCGTAGACGTCTACGTAGACGTCTACAGGTTCGCGTATTGGAACGCGTCCACCTGTCTACACCTGGCGTCACCTCGCGGCATAAAGGTTGAACTAAAACGTTTGAATAATTATTATAACGCTGTTTTCTTTAAAGATTTACGACAATACAGGTGAATATCACGTTTTTAACGGTTTGCCGATTTTTTGCAGCTACAATATTACATGTGTAATCGCCACATCGTAGATAGACTATTAATAGGTTAACTTGTAGCAGACAGACTTCTCACGCAATGAGCCCGCTCATGAATTGATGGAAGAGAATGTTAGTCCGTTTTTCCTTTTTTTTATTACTGATGCTGAAGTGTACATGCTTCTCAGATGTCTCATTCACACAACTGTAATAATGAAAACATGCAAAATACTGTAAACTTGAGGGGATTACAGACGAAAGGTAATAACCGGCTACAGCAAACGAAAAAATTCATGCCGTTACACCTGTTGTCTGTAGTCACTAGACGAGGAAACCAAAGACAACTCGTTTTAATAATGTACAGGCACAAAAAAATCGATGCGCAACAAGTCGGCATCGTCAGGAGAGTTCGTTCTTCCCAGATTAACTGAAAATCCGCGGAAGAGTTTGACACGGTTACTACAGCAAGATAGAAACACACACGTGCGCCGTACAGCAGCCGTCCTGACTCCCGGCGAGGTGCCCAGAAAGCGACGAGTTCGTCGATAACATCAAGACTGAAGAAACTCGTCATCAAGTTAAAAAAGAAGACCAACAGCATCCAACGCACGCTTTCCTCTCAGAACGCGGTACAAGAATCTGCAGTGCTATGAATCTCACGACCATAAAGACAGCTAAATTAGCCTCTAGCTAGCGCATACATTGACGTAACAACTCACGTTTGAAAGATCGTTTATATGCATACTCCGGCGTTCGCAAAGAGCACAACCACCGTAGAGCTACTGCAATCACCGCACGCACGACTCGCTCAGCACGAACCGCGCTCTGTCCGCATCGTAGTCTGCATCGATGTTGACTTCGGCAAAGCCGTCTTCTCGAGACTGCTTTGCGAGAAATGGAATGCGTCCCAAGATGGCGGCTGCTCGCGTAGCCGTCTAAGTAGACGTCTACGAGGGGGTATTGGAACGCACCCAAGGAAATGTGTGAACAGTGGGTCTCCAGTGAACTGAAGGAACTCCTCGCTGATTATGCGCTCAGCGATGTATTTAATGCTGACGAGACGGCGCTGTATTTCAAACTGCTCCCTAACAAGACCGTCACTTACAAAGGAGACACTTGTGCTGGCGGAAAGAGAAGCAAAGAAAGAATCACCGTCATGATGTGCGCAAATGCGACAGTCACAGAACGGTGCCGCATGCTGGTGATCGGCAAGGCAGAGAAGCCTCGCTGTTTTAAGGCGGGGGTCCCACTCCGGCAGCGCGAATGTGCCATTTTAAGCAATGTTTGCGTGAACATTCTGCGCGTTGTTCTTTTTCGAACATCACAATGTAGGCATCATTCGAAAGCTTAATATACTCTCTGTCAAATGATGTGCGCTGCTTTAGTGTGTCAACGTTATCAACTGCATGAGAGGTGGTTTTGCAGATGACAAATTCGCTAGCGTCGTTGATATACCCTACTTCGGATTAGTTTGCTGAAGAAACTGCTGCACTTAGAACAGTTTCCTTTGGCCTACACATAGAATGGGTACTTATATTATGAAACGTGAAGTGTAATTAGTTTTAATTTAATCAGTCTTTGATCGGCAGCCTTTTAAACATGGTAAAGTTTGGCTATTTTGGGCACGAATATCTGCGCTTTATCAACGTGCACAGCAGTAAAATTTTTACCACTTCGGGCGCACATTATAATAGTTGAGTGTACGAAGTTTCATCGAAATTTATTCGCTAGTTCGTTTTTAATTACCTTCCAATTTGAAGATTTCCGTAATACTGCCTCACATCGCATAGCTTGACCAGAAAAACAGCTCATTCTACAGCCTAGGAATCATGCATGGCGAAACTAGAATAGTCGTTATTTGTGAACCATGATCGCAAATTGCGCTTTATACAATTAGCACGATTATACTGAGCCTTCAAATATAATCAATTTTTCGTACACGACATTCAATCGAGAAGGCCGTCATACTCAACAACGTGAGCCTTGTTTGAGTTAGCTTTTTTTTAATATTGTATTACTGTAAAATAAAGTTAAAATAAGAAGCACGAACCATGGTGATAATTAGTATTTGCACCTGTATTCGGTCATTAAAGGTTTTTCACTGCTAGCGCCATCTAGGTAAAAGCAGCAAAAGTGTGAGTTCATTCAATTGCCAGGAGAGGCGCGCGTGACTACACTCCTTCAAAGTACTGAAGCTAGTCAAGAAACCTAGAAGTCAGCTTCTCTGCAGTGCAAAAACCCCTTCACCATGGCGGCCAAACCTGTTTTGGGGGCACAAAACAGGTGCAGTGCAGGAGACGTCTATTGTGGTAATAATGGCCACGTACATTTCCTGCACCCCTCTTCTTCTTGTCGCAATTATGGGATTAAGAACCCCTCCGTTTGTGAGTGCCATTCATAACACCTCCCCTGCCCCTACCTCCTCCAGGCTCTCAATAGTGAAGGAATTCTGCTCAACATGTTCGCGCATGACATCAGGCTGGACATAGAAGTATTCTGCGCTGCACCCAACTTCTGCCCTCAAAACAGGTTTGGCTGCCATGGTGAAGGGGTTTTGCTCTGCTGACTTCTAGGTTTCAGCAACCCACCTATACTACTTTTGTGCTGTGAAGTGTCTTGCTTGTTGCTATTTGCATTGCTGTTTGTGAGGAGAGTGTCACACTTTTCAAAAATTCATTGCCTGTCGAAACAACTTCTTTCTGCAGCAGATCCGGTTTCAAACATCCCATAGAGGAAGAATTTCGACAACTCTCTCACCTGATGCAGAGGCTACAATTCATGATATAGAGGAAAGCAGGGAGTGTCAGTGGAGTGAAAGGAATGAATGGATACCTGGAGGCACCACTGGATTGAGAACGTGGTGCGAGACACCAATGGTTCTTAGCACAAGGAGACGCATCTACTCGAAGTGGAAACACAAACAGTTCATTAGGGAAGGACCACGAAGTGAAAGTTTTTTTTAGGTGACAAGACATGACACGCACACTACGTGCGTGCACGTTTTGCGCGCATACACTGTGGTTTATGCGGGGGCTATTCGCTCGCACAAAGAACCTGCACATGGTCACCGCATCACCCTTTGCACCCCTGCATTGTGTGCGAACAGTGGACGCTCGCCTGCAGTGCTAAGCCGCTAACCTTCACGCCCAATCGCTGAGGGGCTTTGCGCTATTTTGTGCTTTTCTGAATATGCTTCTGGCCCTGTACTTTTTCCCTCACGCATTCGTATTTCGCCAGGCGCTTCAGGCTCGGATAGCAAGTGACAGGGCTAGCAAAATCCAAACAGAATGCGCAGAATCTTCCGGTAAATTTACATGTATCGGGCTTGCTTTTCGGCTGGCGACAAAAGTGCAAATTTATCAAAATTAAGACATGCCTTGACAGATTGCAGGTTGCTTGGACGAGGTTCTTCATTCGTGCGCGCAGTTGGTCCAGTGGTATTTCTCGCAAAATGTAGACATTATGTGTTTGACAGCGAGTGCTACGGATATCGCCACGTTATGCTGCATGGTGTGCTGGCAAAATGCTCGCACATGACATCACGATACGCCAGCTGGCATACCACGCGTATGATCCACCGTTTAGATGCTATGTGCGTCATGCGACTCTCAAATATTGGTCAAAAAGGAAGAGGACAGTAGACCAAAATAAATAGTTTCGGCCGGCGGTATCGAGTGGTTGTCTCCTTCACATCTCCGTTGGTGCGTGCTCTGTTCCCTAGAGCTTTCAGCGGCACACGTGTGCTTAGGTGCAGCTGTCCTCTCGGAAAGCACCGTTTTGAATGTAGCTTCGCAGCCGCTACAAGAAATACAACTGCAAAAGGACGACGTCGCATACGGAGTACAGATGAAAAAAAAAAGAAACGAAGGAATTCGACGCTGCTGAACCGAATGTCGAGCGTTAGCTGAAATGAGAATGTACACTGTTTTGGTTCAGTGCTTTTCATGCTTATAAACATTACAAATATGTGCTCATAGATAATCAAAAACCAGACATCATCACCGATAATCACCGTAATGAAACGATAATGAAACGTAACAGCCGTTGTACGTCTGTCTAATTGTATTTGGTCACTTACGAAGCGTGTATGGACATCTTCGCAAAGGTGGGACAGCTCACCACACTACGCTGCGTGGAAAGAGAGAAGTTTCGACTGCAGACAGCGTAACATAAACAAAGTGACGCCGAGAGGGCAGCTGGGCGCATTTCACTGTGACAAGAGAAAAGTGCTTGCCTACATGTTAACCGAATTACCGGATTCCTTCGGCGCACACGCAGTGGCATTAGTGGGGCCAAGTAGGGCTAATGCACGTGCACAGCCGGCACTCTCTACTTCTCTGTGCGTCTACGCTATGCTCAAAATAGTAAGCCTCGAAGCCGTGGATTCATGTTTCAAGGCCAGGGGTCTGTTTTAATATTATTATTATTATTATTATTATTATTATTATTATTATTATTATTATTATTATGCAATGCACCGTAAACGCTTTCGCAGACATTTAGTGCATGTGGTGGGTTGACGGAATGAAGCGCGTGTCTGTATCGGGCGGTCGTGCAGAACAGAGTACTGATATCCATCGCGGCACATGCACATCGCCACTGTTTTTAGACTGCCGCAATGAAAAAAATCGAACGTATTTATTAGCACAATGACAGCCTCCCTTTACAAGCGCACATGGTCATCCCCGATTAGTCATCGCAGTGAAATTCCAAGCTTTTTGGGTGTTTCTTGCACCTCATTCCGGTTTTGTACCGGAAGAAAAAAAGTAAATAAACGTCGCGTTTGGTTTTGACATAGGACATCGTTTTCTTCACACCTTCGAACACGTCAGTTAGTTTTAGTAAAGTAAGTAGAGTAGGCTCAGAATTTTTGCCTCCAAATGGCTGAACATCGATTGACACCACCGAAATGAAATATGCGACGATGTGTGGAGCGGAAATCACATGACAGTATGATTCGGCGCGCAGTTTTGACGTCGAGGTCACCAGCGGCATTTTTCTTTTTTTACTGAAAGCATTTCCGATAACAAACATGCAAAGCAGTAAAAGAAAATAAAACGAAAGACTAACGCTAGTTGTAATCCTTACTGCTTAGCATCAAGGAGCCACGTGGTCTTACTCAAAAATATTCAGAAATATAAGCATAGTAGCACAGCTAGCAGTGCGAAAGCAATTCCAAGCAAACACGCAGAAGACACGCGGCAATATCTACCAAGGCAGCAGTTGTTGCTTCCCTCAGGAGATAGGAGCCTGAGTCTTGCACGAAGGTGCATTCACGAACTGGGCTGAACCTGTTCAATCCGTTTCGAAATGATTTTTGATAACAATACCACGTCAATTCGATGTAGACAGCTGTATGTCGAGACCTTGCGGTGAAACCCACAGTTGACCGCGTCGAGTTATCGCTATAGCTTCGTTCCCACGTGTAGCGAACATCACCCATTTTTGCTGTGCACAGATAACAAATGGCGACCACGCCTTGCAGACAACTTTTTTTTTTTTTTAGTGATAGGAAAACAAATTTCCACTCCTTTGCAATGATAAAATCGGAAATAAATGGGAGGGAATGGAAACATAATGTTCAAAAAACAAAATGACTTGAAACAGCATCGCCGCAGAAGAAACTGCATAAATATTCGCAGCATCTGCCATTTTCTTGGTTTAGAGAAATCGCTTCAAGGGTCTATCAACTTGCATCTTGAGCGTTCGCGAGCATACTTCAGCCGACTGATTGGAAAGTCATTCTAAGGAGTTCTTGTGTGGACAAAAAAAGGAGGATAAGGGTTAGGTGCAACAAGTGGCCCTGAACCAGCTCTGCCATTGTTCAACTCTAATCTTGCTGAAACGCTGCATGGCATAGTGAAACAACAAAACATTGGGGTGAGGTCAACGAATTGCCACCATGATTGATCTCATGATAGAGGAAGAGAGAAGGACAGGGACTGGTCATTTTGGGCAAGGGCTAAAAATATACAGGCACGAGGGACAGGCAAAGCGCTTTGTCCCATGTCTCTCGACCATCCCTGCCTCTTTTTTGCGCTTTGTCAAAATGAGCAAACTGCACCAACTAGCCCAAGAAACAGCATTGCAGAGAGACAGTGTGCCTAAAGCTCATAGCCGCTTTTTGTAAGCCTACAAAAGCTAGTAAATTCAGACTAGATTGACCAAAATTGACCAAAATAATCTGGGCATGCACTGGGAAAATGTTTTGTCTAACATGAAAATGAATACATTCCGATGCCTGTGCTGCTTAGCATTCGTCAAGTTTTTTCTCTCGTTGTGGCTATTGAAGAAAGTATAAAGGCATACCACTTCCCCAAAGTACATCCAAAATTGCGTCATGTTGGGGGTAGATGTGGCGTGGGGTGAAGGAAACTACTGGAATACATAAGCCCCGACTCCAAACACACATGCGTCATGCACTGCCGCGCTAACGTCGTCGCACGCGTCAGCCAAAGCCGGTCTGCGCATGCGTGTATCGCGAGCTCTGATGCTGTGATCTGTCCCTGCCAGATAACTGGCGCGTGCTACACGCGTCGAAAACTAGCGAGGGGTTGGGACCGCGCGGCTGTCCCCTACTCCGTTCTTCTCGTCCTGAAGTCCACTTAGCTCCCCCTGCTTCTTTTCTTCACAGAATAGTTTTCTTCACGGTTTTCAAATTTTCTCAGTCCGCGCGAGAGGGTGAGCGAGCCAGCACCACGAACATGCAGGTGCATTCCCCTTTTGCAACGCCTGCCGTGACGGCGGCGTTGACGTCGCGGCGCATGGAAAGTGCTTTGGAGTACACGCTTTATTTATGGCAGTTACGAGGGTTTACCTACAGAAGGAATGTGAGGATTGACAGCCATGTTTGTCAGTTCTTCGATTTTCCGTACTGTTTCCTCGGGCTGTTTTTCTTTTTTCCATCAATGATGAAACAAACCCTTCACACATTCGTGGGGACAATGTTTGCAAACGGTGTAGGTTCGCCAGTACTTGTCTAAATGGGGCGATCCCCCCCCCCCTTCTTCATTGGAACCGCAGATGAACCAAAAAGGGTATCTTACTGTACGATCCCCAGACATGTCAAAAGAATTCCGGGGCTGGCAAATTTCAAATTATGAAATCATTGTCAAGAAACACATGTGCTAGTTGCAAAGCAGCGCATATTTAGATAACTGCTCGTGATGTCGCACTTTTCTGGTCGTCTTATTGCTCAGAATATGTTTATTTATTTATTTTATTTACATTACCCCTCAGGGAGGCATTACATATATTTTGAATATATTTCAGAAATATGTTGCACTCACGCTCTCGAGTGCTGCTAGTATGGCAGTCCGCTTTCTCAACGCACCTTATAGCTAAAAATGTCGCAACAAGAGCGCAGACTGACTTGAAACTAGAGCTCACGGTAGTTATTGTAGCTGGAGTACCATTACCAATGTACGCTTACTACCAGCGCTGGTGCATTCGCCTTCAGGCCACCTGCTCATGTTGCTGTATATAGCACAAGGAGCTCAATCTAAAACATCAATCTATTCGTTGTGTCGTCTTCTGACCTTGTGCTCCCGTCCACGTTCCGCGCTGTCACCTCAAGATGCATAAGCAACACGCCCAAGCTGCTATTCTAAATAAAAACAAAAATGGGGGAGGGGGAGGGGCGGTTAGCTTACCGTCAACACTATATAGCCTCGTGTGTTTCAATGGAAATGCCTCCACCCCCCCCCCCCCACCCCCACCAGGGAAAAAAGAAAGCGGTCAGCGCGTTATGAAAAGGAAAGTACGCACACCCACATATATCAGCGCGCGCTTTTTTTTTTTTTCTACCTTTATTACAACAGAAAAATTACCGACGATTACGTTACTTCCTAATGCGAAATTTGAGCATAACTCATTGGCTGTTCCAGCTTTTCGATAGATTGGGGCAAAGACAACTTTTTTATTTTATTTTTCACACGTATTTCTTCAAGAAACACTCCACTAACAGTTCTTGACTGTCATGAAGGAAGCTTTGTAGATCAGGAGTTCCGTAATGCAGCGTATGGACCTGTAGGAGCGTTGCGCAGCGAAGAGATAGCAGCGACTGACTGATGCCGCTGACGCCGCTAGCGAGTCAAGTCAACGTGGCTCTGCGTTTCGGCTTAGGATGTATGCACCGCGATCCACTTACACCGGAAAACACCGTCGCCGCCACAAAGGAAAAAGGTAAGGGGGGGGGGGGGGGGGGGGGGACACGAAGCGGCGAATGGTGGCAGGAGCGTGCGCTGCCCTGGCTGCGGAGCTGGTTACGAGGGACAACGCAGACGGCGACGCGAAACGCGGGAACGGGTGCCAAAGAGCTGGGCTCTAAAAAAAAAGAAAGCTGTTCAGCACGCCAAATGGCCACATCAGGGCAGCGCGAGGAAGTACATGTCCGGACAAATTCTAGGGGCAGTAAGTAACCGAAGGGCGTCTTGCATTATTCTTTTGTTGCACATACAACCACAGAAACGAATCCTTTCACTCCAAAGAATGCCTCAGTGGCAGCCAGTTATGCATTTTACCGTGGTTAGCACGAGTGATTGCCGTTCTATGCTTGTTATGAAAGCAGGTGATGCTGGTAGTGAATAAATAAATAAGTAAATAAAAATATAGGAAGTACACTGGATTCGCAATGCAGCAAAGACGTACATCTAACCAATGAAGAGTACAGAGGAGATTCAAAGGGGAAGGGTCGAGAAGGAGCGGTCTAACGCGCTTGCGAAACTAACCAGCTTCTACTGGCGACGCTGCCTCATAACTGTCTGCTACCCTCCCCTCTCCAATTCATTTCCCCCAAAATTTAGCCTGAATGCATTGCGGCAGCTGCGTGGTGCTTACCCTTTTGGTAGGTATTTCACACCTATTTCGCAATGCCGATTGTCCTCTCTAAGGTAAAATGAAATTGGCCATCGCCCTTTTCTCAGCTCATTAGGTTACCAACGTCAGTTTCTATGGTTAGAAAAGCCCGAACTAAAAAAAAAAAAAAGAAAAAAGAAAATGATTACTGTTGATTGAAACCGACTTTATTGCAATTTTATTATGTGCAATAACGTTTGATAAAAGTAGTTCTGCACCAGAGAGCTCGCAAGAATATCCTACTATAAATGCCATAACTTCAAAAGCGATAACAGCTCAAAAGATGGGTATCAAAGGAAAGACAATACAGGTGTCGATTTCAGCCAGAGTTCATGACGAAACCACCAAAGATGTATACTTCGTCTCACAAAATGTTTTTAGTACTGTGAAAGGCCGGGGCGCCATGGACCAAGAGCACTTGGACACTTGCGCGCGAGCGAGGCAAACGCGTTTCCCTTTTTGTTATTGTACTTTGTAACTAATGTACAAAGCTCCCCCTGTAATTTCTTGTTATAGCTCCCCTCTGCACTTCCCCTCGCTTTCCTCTCCCCATCATTTTGCTTTCCCGCCGGCTGAGGCTTGGGCGCTTCAGATTTTAGATAGCAGTTGAAGGGGCCGGCAGCACTCTTTTCCTTCCTTTTGTTTGAATAACCACTATCCACACCACCTATAATAGGCAATTGTGCTCCCACTGTCGCCCTTGCCGATTCGAGGGGTGCGTCGGAGCACAATTACCTATTACAGTGCGCATTTGAATGGGCCAGGGAGCCCCTGCCTTTAGCAGTGGTGCAAATCTTTTGTGAGTCAAAGTATAGTATACGAAGGCCACATAAATATCTTCCATCATATCGCACCTTTCCATTTTTGGTATACACTTGAGCTATCCTGAACATATATCGACGATGTATCATCAACTCGCTCAAGCTTCCACTCTATCCAGAACAGTGAACAACAAAACGAGGTGGTACTTTTCATTTACGTTACGCACATTCGGTCATGGCCGAATCGAGGGGCGGCGGTCCGCGTCGCCGCTCAAGTTCAGCCGTGGTAAGGCAAGCTAGCACCCCGCAGTCCTGCTATCCGCAGTAGTCAAGCTAAGAACAGGTGAACGCTTCCCCCTGCGCACGGCTGGGAGAAGAATGGGGCTTTGAAAACCCACCCTCCAACAAAAGAAAGCTTCTCTACAAAGCAATGGTTGGGCCCCTCGGCCAACTGGGGTCAAGGCCGATAGGCACTTTCTCAGTCCTAAATCAGTGGAGTAGCCTGGTGGCAGAATTTGAACTAATTCCAAGGTGGCCACCGTGGGACCCCCGCCTTAAAGGCATCAAGACGCTTCCTGTTGATTACACCGCAAACAAAAAGTCGTGGATGACACGGGAAATTTTCACCGACTGGCTGCGCAAGCTAGACAGGAAATTCGCTGCACAGAACAGGAATGTTCTCATGTTCGTGGACAACTGTACAGCTCATTGTGACATGAGTGGACTGACAGCATACCGCTTGGCATTTTTGCCTAAAAACACGACTTCTGTGCTCCAGCCTATGGATCTTGGAGTTATTCAGAACTTAAAAACGCTATACAGGCGCCACCTCCTAGAGAGACTTCTTTGTTCAGACAGTGGCAAGTCGTACGACATCGATTTGCTTGGAGCTGTCCACATGCTGGCATCATCGTGGAATACCGTCAAGCCGGAAACTATCAAAAATTGTTTCCGCAAGTGTGGCTTCGGTGACGCCCCAGAAGCATGCAGCGCAGAGGTAGCAGAAGCTTCGTCTGATGATGACTCCGTCGTGCTCGACCGTGGCTATGCGGCTTTGTCGGAGGGTGTCGCCTTTGAAGCCTACGTTGACGTTGACAACGGTGTGGAGACGTCTGGGCCCTTGAGTGATGAGGATATAATCGCGGCTGCATGTGCTCCACAGGGCTCACGGGTGGCAAACACGGCTGAAAGCGATGAAGAGTCCGACGAAGGCGACGATCCGGTGCCACCCCCTAGTGCATGTGAAGTAGCGTCGGCGCTCGATCTCGCTGCACGATACTTCTCCGCCAATGAGAATTCGGATCCTGCGCTGGAACTCTTGGGCAAGCTGCAGTCGATGCTTGTGGAGTCGCGGCACAAGAAACGCACATTGCCGATTATTTTTTCGTGTAAATAAACATGTTTTGAAGCTCGCTACTCACACGAATGCATTCCGGTTCTTGTTTGCGGCGCATGACTGACCGATTAGTCCCGTTCATTCGCCGTTGCGGCTCGATTGCAAAAATTATCGGAATCGCCCTCCGTAAACGTGCAGTAGGGCCTAGCCCTCTTTACTCATGGTAATGAGTCAACATGTGGGCTCGGCCAGCACGGCGGGCCACGATGGCCCTCATTCCAGTGCCCGACTGTTAATTCAAACTCCGCTTAATTCAAACAATTTTTTGGCCCCTTCGAGTTTGAATTAACAAGCTTTTACTGTAGTAACTACCGGCCCATATCTTTAACAAGTATTGCATGTAAGCTCCTAGAACACATCATTGCTTCAAACGTTGCGCAGCATCTTGAACATAACCGTTTTTCTTACCCCCATCAGCACAGTTTTAGAAAAGTACTGTCGTGCGATACACAACTCATGGAATTTACCCACGAAGTGCATTCTAACATGAACGATAACCAACAGACTGATTGCATTTTCATCGATTTTTCTAATGCATTTGATCGGGTAGCACATTGTCGTTTAATTTCCAGACTCTCCGCTTTAAACATTGACTCGTTAACGCTATCATGGATTAGAAATTTTCTCTCATTTCGCAAACAGTTTACCTGTATAAATAACTGCTCATCGTCTTTTTGTGAGGTATCGTCCAGTGTTCCCCAGGGCAGTGTTCTGGGCCCATTGTTATTTCTAATACAGTACAACCTCGTTAATTCGAAGTCATCGGGACCGCGAGAAATCTTCGAATTAAGCGGGTTTTCAAATTAACCGAACACACCAAGAGATAAGACTTAGGCAAAAAAATTCGTTGCAGGAACGTGTTACCTTTATTCGGCATATTTTGAATTACTACTGAAAGTAATCAGAGATGCTGGTTTGCCGCGTCCGGTAGTTTGTGGCTCCTAAGGTCATGCTCTCGAGTTGGTCAAATAGACGAAAAATCTCTGAACTTCCACCGCGGCAATCAACAAAACTGCGGATAACGTTCAGCGATCCGATAACTTCACCAAGAGCAGGTGTTCGGGGAGGCTCGTCGGTGTCGTCGTCGCTATCGTCGCTGTCATCGCGCATGTTCATACCAGCAGTGATCTCACTCTCCAAGTCAGAGTAGCCAGTCTGCTCTTCGCTCTCAATGTTGATATACTCGGCGAAGCCGACTGCGTTGGACTCATCCTCTGCGCAGAGCGCATTGATGCGGTCGCAATCCTCTGCTCCTTCTTCGTCATGAGTAGTAGTACATGGGTGGTCTGCATCGGCGTCAACAGTGCTTTCACTGGAAAAACCAGCGTGTTCAAAACACCGCCTGATCAATGTCGGCTCCACTTGTTTCCAAGCGTACACCATGAGGCATATGGCTCCAAGGAGGTCGATGGAGTACTCCTTGCCATTGTCGTAGCAAAGGAGCATGCGCTTGAGCAGGTGGTACCGATAAATCTTCCTAGTGTGGTGAATGACGCCTTGGTCCATCGGCTGTGAGATCGAAGTGGTGTTCGGAGGTAAAAATACCATCCTGATGGCCTGGAGTTGTGGGATGTCGCCATGTGCCGGGCAGTTGTCGACGACAAATAGGACATTCCTGCCCGTGGCCGCGAACTTGCGGTCAAGTTGCCGCACGTACTCTTCAAATATTGCACCTGTCATCCAGGCTTTCTTATTGTGCCTGTAGACGAGTTCATCCTTTGGCGGCAGCCGCGCATTTTTGAAGCAGCGAGGCTTCCCCGTCTTCCCGACGACCAGTAGCGGCAGCTTGTGTTTACCGCACGTGTTTGCGCCGAACAGCACAGTAATCCTGTCCTTGGCCTGTTTCCTACCCTTGATGGCGGTGTTCTTCACTGCGAATGTTTTTGTTGGCAGCATCTTATAAAAAAGTGCAGCCTCGTCAAGGTTGTAAACGTCGTCTGCACCGTACTCGCTAAGCAGCGGCGCCAATGTGTGGTTTCTCCAATCCTCGACAACGCTCTCGTTAGTGCTGCCGCTCTCACCACAGACGGTGAGAAAGGTTAAATTATTGCGTTCTTTAAAACGGCAAAACCGTCCATTGCTGCACTTAAATTCCTCGTGCCCAAGTTGTAGAGCTAGGTCGTCGGCCTTCTCCCGCAGTAGCGTTCAATTGACGGGAAGGTGGGCAGCGTTTGCTTTCTGCAGCCAGCGAAGCAGAGCAGCTTCCACATCTTGATACGTGGGAGCCCGCACTCGTGACCGCTTCGAAGAATAGGTCTTGCCGTAAGTATCTAGTATTTTTGACTTGTTGCTCAGTATTGTGGACAACGTCGAGAGGGGCACGCCATAACTTTTGGCCAACTCGGTCTTCGAACAAGCGCTCTTGCCTGCTTCCTGGATCAAGCAGAACTTCTGCTGCAGCGTTAAAGTCTTGTACTTTGGCATTTCTGCACTGCTAAGGTCACAAAGCTAGCACTTCTGCACAGTCCTGCCCAAAAAAACGGCACAGTAGCCGACCCCTAACCACAGCGCACAACACAAAGAAATGGCGCAGGCGAGACCGGCGCGGCGGTGGTGGTGGCGTACTTGCAGCGTCGGAGGCACGGGGGAAGAGTGGGCGAAGCACACCAAGGGATGGAGTGGGGGCGAGGTGAGGTCACGTGATAAAAACCGGTATGCCCGCCGTGTTGCAGTGAAGCACGTCTTCTCCTCTGCAGGCGCGTTTCGGCGGTGCGCGAGGCGCACTGTGGACCGATTTTTGTGCAGAGTGCTCCGGCTGGGGCGCTTCGCCTATAAATCATCACCATTACTATGTGGCTTTGCCTCGCGGCTCCGTAGGGCCGTCGTTTCGCCGGGTTTGCGGCGAAAAATGGATCAGGCATTGCCGCATAGCAGTCCAAATTTTCTAATTAACCGGGCTGGCGCAGGCCGCCTGTTCGAATTATCCGGCCAAATTTACATTGGAAAATACGGGACCGCAGAAAACCTTCGAATTATCCGGGATTTCGAATTAACCGAGTTCGAATTATCGAGGAACTACGATCTGCCAACCGACATTACCTCTAACATCCGTTTATTTGCTGATGACTGTATTATCTACCGTAAAATTTCTAATCCAGCCAATCATCTTGTTCTACAGACAGACCTCGACCATATAACAAACTGGTGCTCTATGTGGCAAATGACGGTTAACACTGACAAGTGTAAATTTATGACTCTCAGCCGCAAACTATCAAATTCCTTTTTCACCTACTCCCTCAACAGCAAGCAAATCACTGCAGTGCCTTCATACAAATATCTCGGTATTTACCTAACTCCAAACCTTTCTTGGTCGACACATATTAATAAAATAACAGCTAAGGCTTCACGAACCCTCGGATACTTAAAACGTAATCTTCATGATGCACCATCTGACACTCGAAAACTAGCTTACCAGACGTTTGTCCGCCCACAGCTTGAATTTGCTTTGCCCATTTGGTCACCTCACCAAAAGCATCTAACACACAGTCTTGAATCTATACAGAACCGTGCTGCACGCTTCATCGCTCGTGATTATAACAGTCATTCCAGCGTCACTAACATCAAGTTATCGCTATCACTTGAGTCTTTAGAATCACGTCGTACAGTAGCACTTCTTTGCTTATTTCATAAAATGGTTTTCAGTCCTCACAGCCACGCATTACCTTTATCACGGCCATTTCGTACATCACATCGTCGCCACAATCATAGCAGCTTTGCGCATATTTTTGGTCGTACTAAAACGTTTAACATGTCTGCCCTTCCACGTGCCATATATCATTGGAACAGCCTTCCTGACGATGTTACTAACACCAGAAATCCTGTCACGTTTCGAGATATGATAACCACTATCCTCATCTAATGTCATGCTTTTATGTGCTCTTACGGAAAATCACTTTTACTACTCTCTAATATGAACAAAATTATGCTCTTTTAAACACAGTGCCGGATTGTGTTCCCTTCCCTATTGCCACATTTTGAATGTTGTATAGTTATTCTATATTGTATAATAATAACCAATGTATAACTTGTGTTTTTATCTTAAAGGGAGAGACAAAAAGCGGGGAAAAAAATTTAAGTGTATTCTGCTCAGTAATTCTTGCTAACTATTGTATAACGCTTCTCTCAAATCATTGTTTTTGCTCTGTTTATAACTTCATGTATGTACTGCCCCACTCACACAATGCTCCCATGTTGAAGGGGCCTGTGAGTAACTTGAATAAAAAAAATAAAATAAAGTTGTCCAAGGTAAAAGGCCTTGCATTCCTCCTGGACTTCCCAAATTTTCCCCCTGGAAACGGCTGACTCCATCGCTTCAAGCTCCGCCACAGGATAATTTTCAAGTGCATCAACAGCGAACTGGCAGCAGTAAATGACGAAGACGTCAGTATGTGGCTGTCAATAAATTTGGCCCATGTATCAAGGTATGCTGAAAGGGGCGTATATAACGCCGATGAAACGGCCCTATTCTACCAAATGCTGCCTGGCAAAACGCATGCTATGAAGGGCAATAAGTGAACTGGCGGTAAGCACAGCAAAGTGCGGATAACTGTGCTGCTGGGCACGAACATGGACGTAAGCGATCGGTGCTTGCCATTTGTCATCAGCAAGTCAGAGGCCACGTTGCTTCCAAACTTACGTATCTGTGCGGTACAGACAACTTAAAATCGTGGATGACACGCGAGTTGTTCACGGAATGGCTCATCGATTTTGACAGCAGCATGGCAAAGAAAGGGTGCAAAGTTCTTCTCATTCTTGACAACTGTACTGCCCATCATGTGCAGGCTCGATTAACGGCAGTTGAGCTGCTTTTTCTGCCCCCAAATGCGACTTCAAAAGCGCAACCACTGGACATGGGCATGCCCGATTCCATCCGGAATTGTTTTCGGAAGGCCGGCTTCGCTGATGCAACTGAAGCGGGCCCTGAAGACACTCATCAAAGCCAGCCTGATGACAACTTGTGGCGAGGAGTTGTTGATATTGACCTGGCCGGTCGAGATATCAATTGGCAAGATTCTGTTGATGCAGACTTCGACTGGCAAGATTATGTTGATGCGGACGACGCTGCTGAAGTCGCGGAGTCTTTTTGCGATGGGACGGTCATCCGGGAAGTGCGGGCATCAAGCGACGCCAAAGCATCAAATAACAGCGAGCCATCAGAGCCAGCGCCCGATAGCGCGAGCACAGCAGTGAACCATATTGAGACACTTAAAAATTTTGTATATTTTAAGGCTTTAGGGGACGAATACATCGCAGCTTCGAACAAGCTTGAAAACACAGTCATCAGATGCGTGCAAGCAGACAACGATTACACTTTTTTTACTCAAAAAAATGTTTTTTTTTTCTTTGTTTTTTTGTGTCAAATTTTTTGTGAGTGGCCCACATATCCCGAACTCCTGGATACAATGAACGAATTCCGCGTGAGGCTCAGGTTCGTTATAAGCGAGCTCGACTGTACAACAATATCGAGAAAAGTTCACAATTTTTCATAACGCAAGCTTCTCAGGTGAAAGGTGAAAGGTGAAAGGACAATGCAGAAGAGAAACAAAACTAAAAATATAAATGCAAACTACATCACCTAGTAAACGTTCACACAGTAAACCACTGTTATTGGAAGTGAAAAAAGTAAAAAAACATTTCCCGATTATGTTGACAACGCAGTAGCAGACACCACAATCTCCGCTGTGCCCTCCCTGCACAGTGCTACTAAGCGTAAGGCAAGGAGTAGAGGAGGCGGGGGAGTTATAAGACCCCCCCACAGAAATGATGGTTGTTAGACAACTGCTGCGAGTAGCACGAAGGTGTGGCGAGTGTACTGGAGCACAGCGCATCACAATCACATTCGGCTGTTGCGAATTTACCAGACATTCCTCCAAAACAGCTGTTCACATTTTGTCACGAGAATTTTGTAGAGTTCAGCCAGATATCGAGCAACACTGCATAGCGAGTTCATTCTTCGAGACGGTCAACCACCATAAAACACAGTCATTACATGTAGTTCACAAATATATGCAAGCTTTACTGCAGCCTACATTTTTTTATTTAATAATGCTGCCAATCAATTCAGGGATTTTTACAAGAGTGAGTTTGTTTTCTGTTGCTGACATGCAGTCGACAAGGCATAACATTGTGTCAAAAATATAAGAACCCTGGGAAATATTCAGACAATGTGACAATGAACTGGAAAAAGGAATACAAAGAATACGAAAACACATAAAACAGCATCACCCTTTCACATTGTGCATGTCCATGAGATAGCAAAAATATAGAAAGCTCCCGTAATGGGAAAAAAGCGTCGCACCACAGCAACGTTTTGCCCTGTCTGTTTTCTTCCGCACCTTTTGTTCCTCCAACAACATCATCCAACAACAACATCCAACAACTAACTTGCTCGAATTTCCATCCTTTTTACTTCAATGGAGGTACCGCAGGGAAATTGAGAGCCTTAGCAATATTGAGCAATTTTTCGAACGGAGGCTCCTTACATCCAAGTTTACCTGCCTCTACCAACAAGGCACCTGTGACAAATGGTGGCGGCTTGCTTAAGGGAAGATCTGGGTGAAATAATCACGAAAAAGCTTGTTTTTCTTTTAGGAACATATTTTCGGTATTTTTATGCATTTAACATCCTCTGGTTCAAAATTTTATTGTCCAACTTCAGCTAGAGATTTAAAAAAAAAATCAAAACCTTTACGCGCCCACGTACCGCCTTTACTCGCATAATGCTCGCATTCCCCACAATGGGCGTCAAAAATTGGGATTTTTTTTATCGCACCACCAATTTTACCACAGCGACAGTCTGCTCATAGTAACAAGCGCCATCTTTGGAGCGCTACTGAACCTAGCTGGCCTCGTGTGCACGTGCTACCAGGCGACGATAGCGTGCTTGGGTAGATCATCATCATCGGTTATGCTCTTTTTTTTTTTTAACCTCCATGATGCTCGTAGTCGTCGCCATTTTGCGAGTTGACTCCACGTCTCGTTTGTCACTGTTCCTTCGTTCCGTCCGTGTTGCCTGCTTTGTTCCACCATCTACCGTGTTCTTGGTGCCGCATCGCACTGGGGCGGTACGCTAGTTGTACAGCTACTTTTAAGCTGAAAGCTTTCGAGTACGGGCTACAGCATGGCAACCGCGCTGCCAGCAGGCACTTCGGCGTCAACGAGTTCTGCGTAGCACGGAGACGGTGATTGCAGTGTCGGTACGGGCTCTGATCAAGTCTCTCATCAAGAGTAGAACTGTATGGTCTGCTGTGAGCATTACTATACCACGAAACACGGGGAGTGATGATGAGGCTGCGTGCAGTAAATAAAGTGCTTCAGCAATTTGTGCTTTTGGCAACCCTGTACTTTTATAACAAGAGTAACTTGAAAGTAATGTTTTGGTTATATTTACAATAGCTGACCTACGAATCCCAATTCGCACCTATTTAAGTTTGCTTTTAGCGTTCCAAAACATTTGCTCGAAAATTTTTCCCGCATAATTATCGCACCCCCAACATGGCATCAATTTTCCACAAAAAAAAAAGTGTGAACATTAT
This sequence comes from Amblyomma maculatum, assembly GCF_055883805.1. NCBI lineage: Eukaryota > Metazoa > Arthropoda > Arachnida > Ixodida > Ixodidae > Amblyomma > Amblyomma maculatum. The sequence continues at coordinate 47,290,267 of NC_139344.1, forward strand.
GCGAGTAAATACAGTAATCAAAAACAGCCGAAAATGACTGACAAGTCAAAGCTGGTGCACTGCTCACTCTGCTCTTTCTCGTCTGATCGCGGCCATTTTGAGCCTTTGGAACCCATGCTTTCAGTCCGCCAATTGGCCTGTCTCAATTGCGAAGAGTGCCCATGATGCAATGTGAACAGTCCGTTTCCTGGGTCAACAGCGACGCTCAGACTGACAGCAGAAAAACGTGGGAAGCACCAGGTGCCTCTGTGATAAGTCTAGCCAGTCTAGTGGCAACAGCGACAGCGGCACGACCGCACGCGCTCGTTGCCCTCAGACTATATACCACCCAACCCCTGCTAGTAGCATTGTGCGAGCCGTGACAAAGATGGTGGCGGCTGCAGCAGCAGTTGCACTGTCAGCCAGTGTGATTGTGAGACGTTCCGCGCATTTGACTTTTCGAGCTACGAACTAGCATAAGATGGGTTAAAAATGACTTAATTACACTCTATACTTTGCGAGAACTTTAGATTAAGTCTAGTAGCGCAACTATGGCTGCATGTTTGGAACCTAAAGAAAAAACAATATGGTAAAAGCTCGTCAGTTCGAACTTCATGGGATAAGAAAAAAGTTTGAATTACAGTCGCCGGCCGATTTTTCAGACCCTCAAGAGGCTGAGATAGCGTCCGGAAAATCAGGCAGTCCGAAAAAACGAATTCACAAAAAAAAGTCCCTTTATTTAGCGAGCGGCTTCAAAAAGTGGTCAATATGCTTCTGCAGGGCGCTATGTTGCCGTAAAAGTAATACCTCTGTCACACTAGCAGATTTAATGCCATTCGAATCGAATGTCATTCGGTTCCTTTCGGTGCTACACAGTAAAATATAATGTCATTCGTAAATGGTGACAATTACGATCAACTATAAAAGAATATTGCACTTAAGGAGCATCAGTGCGCATAAAAGGCATTTGAAATCACTGTGTAGCATTTTAAAACTGATTAAAACATTTTTGTACGGTAATTCAAGTGAAAAACAATACTTCTGGCTGTGCTGTAGCCTCTCGCTGTACACAGCTGAAAGCACCATCAGAGCTTGAGTTAGTTCACTGCTAGTTGGCAGCACAGCCTCTCGTTTGCAAACTGTTCCAGTGTCACTTCCATGGGAACGGCTCCTGCAGCGCGCAAGCGCTCGATGAGGTCAGCAGATGAAGGCGGCTGGCGGGATTCACTGGCGCTATCACCGAATAACGACGACACTTAATCTCCGATCACGAAGCCAGCGAGGTGGAAGCAATTCAGCAATGTCTCCTCAGTCACCGCCTTCCATGCATCGGAAAGCATGCCAAGTACAGACAACAAGTCGACACTGTAGGTTTTGCCGCTGTCCATGCATATCATGCGACTAAGCATGCGTGACCGATAGAGGTGCTTGAGTGTTTGGATAATGCCGGCGTTAGTGTCCGGTAGTTGATGCGGCGATGTAAAGAGCACAACACACAACATGTGAATCGCGATTGCGGCGACTGACGACTGTGCACGATGGCAGCCCGGCAGAGCTGGCACTGGCGGGACAGTGCAGAGCTGGCACTGGCGGGACAGTGCAGCAAGCGGTGCCTGCTGTCGAGGCTATGACGATAGGACACGTGGGTTCGAGGTTGCAGAAAACCAAAATGGCAACGGCCAGAAAACCAAAATAGCACCGGCGTTGTTTGCGTTTTCAGTAGCTCTTGAGTCGCGAATCAAAAGAAAAAGTCTAGAAAACTGAACGAGAAGGATTTTAAACGTCCGAAATTTTGGTCGGTGTTATACATTGACTCTATGGAGTGCATGGCGGTGCCATAGCAAGGTCCGGAAAATTGGGCATCCGAAATATCGGTTGGCAACTGTATCCAATGTTCGAATTATCGAATGGCATCGAAAAAGACTGAAAAGAACCATTTGCATTACGGAAAATGCCCCGTATTTACACGTGTAACAAATCCACACAATGAACCCACCCACCCCTGACTTTTGCCTAATAACTTGAAAAAAGATAAAGTGTCAGTTGTTAGCACCTTCCTCCATTTCGCGCCGTCACGATCCACAACGCATTTCTTGCCAGTGTGTCAAGATGCTGTGCAGGAACATCACAGTGTGTTTACCTTTTGACATTAGCTCCAGCAAGGGGGAGAAGCGAACTTGACAAGAGTGCCAGCGCTAGCCCAGAGCCTTGTTTTCAGTATGTTCGCTCAACGCTTGAAGCGAACGATGCTAAAAGCCGGAGTCATGATCGCGGCTGACCGCGTGCTTCTGTTGACAACTGATGGGTGAAAAGTTAGACGACTCTCGTTAAAAAAAAAAAAAAAGAAAGAAAAACCACCAGTTTTCCCCACGTAACCAGTGTAACCCGCAGTGCCCGTCCGAAGTCATAGGTTTTCATGAGTGTTGGCTGGGACTGCACTGACAGTACTTTATCTGTATTTCTGCATTACCAGGGCTCAAATTATCAAGTATTTAGTTGCAAGTTTCAAAGTTTACGCAAATGGGTCTTTCACGGGCCTCTCCAAGCATGCTGGTCATGCCCTAAAGCTGAATCGCAGATACCTGATCAGCATTCCCAGACTTAACTGTTTCGAGAAATGCAGAACAATGAGCACGTTTAGGGGTACCCAAGATGAGTCTGCGGACAGATATCTCTAGCAAGAGATTATTGGCAGATAGTACATCGGATAACAACGATTGCCGAAACACGGTGTGCACATGCCACACAATTGCACGCAATGCTAGACGCAAAAAGGTGCGAGCGCAGCACATGCTAACCAGCAGCTCATGTGCTGCCGTCCCGCATCTGAGCTGAAAGCGGCCTACTGCTTTAACCAATGGGAGGACCATGCGGCTTCCACGATTGCCGGGGCGAATATGAGCTGCTCTTCTCCTCACGATGCATGAAATTGCTCAATCAAACGTGTCAGCGCGAGAAAGAAAGCACCGGCGCATGAAGGCGTGTAGCATTATTCGCGACGTCTGGTGCAGGGTAGTGTTGGATGCGAAAGCGCATATGCCTCACGAAGCAATTGTGAAACGTAGTGCAAGTAAATACTTTATTGATCATTCTTCACTCGCATTATACTCAAATGAAAACTTTTCCCGCCCCGTATGTGTGTACGCATTACATGGGGTTTATTACAGTAATCAGTCTCAATTCCTGACTCCCAATGCCACGGCAGTCATCCAATCATTGGATCAAGGAGTAATGTAGAATGTCAAGGTCCACTAGCATCGCCAGCTGCTGCACTGAATTTTGCTGCGTGCTGACTGTGGGAAGGATTACAGCACTGACTTACCGTCAGCTATACTCATTTTGGTCCATGCCTGGCAACAAGTTCAGATGACAACTGCAAAAAAGGTGCTTCGAAGTATGGTAAAAGCTTGTTAAAGCTTATTAAGAGCTTCATGTGAGTGGCCCTCTCCCACCCCCCCCCCCCCCCCCCCAAAAAAAAACTGGCAACAGCACGAACCTCTTGCGTTACGCTAATTTATTAGGCGAAAGACTGAGCAATAGTCACCTGCTTGCTTTTTAGACGAGATCAATGCGATCTCGTCTCCTTCACGGTGTGACAAAGTAGCAGCGGTACCGTCTCACGCGCAGCCTGCGTTGCATGTGAGGCTTCATCGCACAACACGCTGAATGATACTTGACGAGCGCACATTTCCAGAGCAGTGGAAGAATCATGCAGAGGAAAGCGCAAAAAGCATCCAATGCCACAAACGAACATTAAAAACGCCACGCAACTGCTATCAGTTAGCTGGCTGTTGCGTGACCCACAGCCCCCATCGCCACGGGCTGGTGCCATGACCCGTAGTGCTCGTCCAACACAACAGCCTTACACGAGTGTTTGCTGTGACTGCACTGACTTATCCATATCCATATTTCCAAATTAATGGGGGTCGAATTGCAGAATAGAGCGCTGGCAGCCAGCACCAAAGCCACCAACTCCATGCCCTCCGGCACCCAGAGCTTAAGTATGGCTCCATCAGAGGGCGGTCTCTAGTGATTCAAGCACAGGTGGAAACAGAAAGAAAGAGAGAAAGTTCCGGTCCCCTGCTTCGCACACCGTTTTATACAGAGGTGTGAAATGATTCTCCTTCGTCTCTTGTTTTAGAAAATATGTTATAATTCTTTTTTAAACGAACTGCAAAATTGTCGAAACAGCAAAGAAATCTGACAACCACTGATAGAATAAAAAATGACAGGACAGCCTGCTTCTAATTTATGCAGTCCTTACACATTCGAGCGCGGGAGGGTTTCAGACCGCCCTTAAATACTCAGACCCCTCAAAAACCCTCAAGAACCCCCCCTTCCCCCCTGACTTCAACACTTTTCTGTCCGCACCTATTCCCATTGATAGCTCGCTATTGATGGCTTCAAGATTCGAATTTTTCCGCTTTCAAAGCGCTCTTTGACAAGTGGCGTCATCCAGTCGGAATAGAACCCTTCTTTCAGTTTTGCTTTTTTTTTTTCCTGCCGTGCTCGCCCCTCCAGATGGTCTCCGGAGTCAGGTGATCAGCGCCCCTTGTTTACATCATGGCGTTGACATCGCGCGCTCCTGATGCGCAGAAACGGTGTTTCCGCGGAAGCTGACGCATCGGAGAGCTCGTTCTTGGAAGTGAACAGCAGCAGTGATGACTCGAAAGACGAATTCAGCTCTTCAGAGCACTGACAGCGAAACTATGTCAAACCGACCCAAAACATCGACAACCAGGCCCCAACAAGTTTCGCTTTTGCTGCGCACTGATTGATCACTGTTCTGAAGGTCACAACTGTTATCTGCAGGGTGACAACGTCTTTTGAGCAGTATTACTTGCCGCCGGCAATGCAAGGAGTCGTGTTTTCCACTAGAGGACAGCCTGGTGTCGACCTCGACTACTGTTTTCTTTCCTAACTCAGCGAATACTGTACATAGAAAGCTAGAATTTGCTGCAATGTTGCATTGGTCCCTGTTGTAAAAAAATAGATATTTTGAGAGTTTATGTTTTATTTGTGCTAAGAAACTGAAGCTTTTGTGTTTATTTTTTTTAACTACAATTTTTTTTGTTGATAGCTTTTTTTCATCACTTACTGAATAAATATGTTGATTCTCACTAATACCATTGTGAAGAGGAATTCCTCCTCTACAATTTGGTACTAGACACTCCTGTACCAAGAAAGTTTTGTTATAGAAAAAAAAATATTAATGACACCACCCAAAAACAACCCCTTTTCTCGCAGAAAGGAAAGTGTTAAGCCCTGTCAGCACTTTCAACCACTGCACCAGCCACAGGGCCAGTTTGGTTTCACCCAGTCTTCGATGGTTTTACCTAGTTTATCTGTTTTGGAGCTGTGCAGCCTCGTAACTATGCCACTCTTTGCAGGGGAATTTCTTTTGCCATGTGCCGAGCACCAGACCGTCCAGGTGCAGCAGCTTATGGTTCAAACCGTTTATGGTGGCAATGACCCGCATTCCAATTAACAGACTTTTCTTACACATACACTTCTGTGGAACTCGGCCGTACCAAATAGTGCAGCTCTATTACCTCAAAATTTAAATTACCAAGGTTCGAATCAACAGGTTTCCACTGACAATACCAATGCCAACACCATATAGTTAAAGCAGTGCCCACTGCCCCTTTCCTGCAATAAAAGTAAGAGAAAGTGGATGAAAATGTGGTATCCAGTCACCAAAAAAGCCTCGAGAAGATGACCGCTAAAGTGCAAGTGGAGGATCAGTCCTCCTACAGTGATGAGCGAGAGGGCCCTCCCTGTGCCCAGAGCAATGCCAGACAGCGCTACTAGAGCTGCAGCTGTACTTTTGCTTTGAGCACGAAGGATGTGCAGAATGTTTTTGCAAGCCTCACTAACAATTTGCATTTACTACGTAAAAAAGTAACTCAAGAATGTGAAGCAGCTACTACGACTGAGTCCTTTTTTTGTGGGCACGCATTCACACCTGTTGGTAAAGAGCGGCGCCATTCAAATAAAGTTGTGCTTCATGAAATATGCATAAATGAAACTTCGGATAAATGAAACACCTTGTGAATCCCCTTCAAGTTCTGTTTAGGAGGAGTCCACAATACACCGACACCACACTAACAGCAATGCGTCCACACCGACGCTGTCGTGTGAACGAGTCCTACGCAACCACCGTAGGCACTCTTGTTTCCTCGTCAGGTTTTACACTCACACCCCCTCAGCGTATTTTCCCTCGCTCCGTTACTACCTTCTCTTTCCCTCTCGTTCACCTCCTCTCAGCAGATAATCTGCAATGATGACAGCCTTGCGAGACCGGGCACCAATGACTACCAATGTAAAACCAATTTAGAGGAAAAACAAAAAAGCATTCTCACTAGCACACCAGCTTTCGAACAGCAAAGTCTGATGTTCCCACCTGAGTTCCAGAGGCGCTGCTCCTCCTCCCCCGGCAACGCCATTGGGATGTGGATGCGCATCCCCTCTTCCTGCACCACTGCCACCACTACTGCTGCTACTGCTACTCCGGGGGACAAAGAAGGTGTTGAACCAAAATTGAAACATCTTCTCCTGCGTGAGGAAGGAGTGGAAGAAAATAAATCAGCTATGCTCACATATGCAAAAAGCATGCACTTGGTCCACACTAGATGATCACTTTAGCTTTTCCAATTTTTGCTTTGACTCAATGTGAAAATAAAAGAAAGGTGACAAACATCAACCATTTTTGTTGCACTGGCATGCTGGTCTTCATTTCATTAATTCTCCTTCTGAGGCACCATAGTGTAAAAATCAGCAGTGTTAGGCTTGTCGTCTTGGTGCACGAATCACCTCGTTATAGCTATGCTTTAGCCAAGTAGCTTTTCAATTTTCCGTGGTGGAACCACCCTCGGAGGTCTGTGTATCTCTCTACATTCTCACATAGCCTCTCCTCCTATTGTATGGCCACTAAGTCAATTCAATCGCCACCTGCTGCAATGGGAAGTTTGTAATTACTTCAAATCAGTTCAGTAGTTCACGATGGCAGGTGGAAATTAATTAAAACTCAATTGCAATCTTTCCATTGTGGCAGTTGTCAATTATTTCATAAAGTAACTGAAGCTTTTTCTACATATAGCACTGAATTCCATGGCAGAAAGCAGAGCTATTACAGCCTACCAATCTTATTATACTTAAGTGGCCACAAAAAAAATGCACAAAAAGAATGCCAATAATATCAGAACCTGAAGTCAACCCATTTTAATCTGCCAGCACCTATGGTTGCACTACCAAAGAAGAGGAGCACAACACCATTTTTTATATGAATCAAATTATTTTTCTTCTTCTGAGGCACAGGATATCTACCCTCTCTCATGTTTCTGCGTGCGTGAGTATGTGCACGAACATCAAATTTTTAGTTGCAAAGCAAGTACAAATAATAGTTTGTTGTGAATTGAATCAAATACTTTTATATAATTCTGAATAATTTCAAATATCAGTACAGCAGTTACTTTCCGTAGACTTTCCTGGCAAATCACAAAGCTGTCTGGATCATCAGACGAGGCTAAGGAGAGGAAGTTAGATGGGCCCACTCATCTGTAACTGCTTGTACTAACAACTAAAGTTATTCAGAACTATTTGAAAATATCTTCCATGTACCCGACACCCTCCCCCATTTCACCCCTACTTTGGTGTCAATACAAGCTTTTACCATAATTCAGACAGCTACAAAGAGCAACAGATACTACAAAACAAATAGTTCTCAGTCATCGGTGCCTTAATTCACTACTCCTGTAAGGCCTACCAAGCATTAAATAAAGAAGAGGGAATCGTGCAGTAAAGAGCAATAAGCTTTATTTTGCAGACTAATACCTTGTTTACAGATCTTTGGATAATAATTTCACTTGGTACAAACATCCAGTACCATACCAACTTAGCGTTCAATTGACATGATGCTATGAAGCATGTTAGGGTAGCCAGATACCTCCTTACTAGCCAAGTGACATCAGCAGTAGTTTATCCGAGGGGCAAAGCGTAAGGCACCGTTGGCAAGACACAACAAGACGGCTCAAGAAATGATAAAAAAGCAGCGACCAACCAGAGCTGCAACGCAAGCTGAACCATCCCTTCAATGCTCCCTGGGTCCCTAGGCCTGAAGACAGAGCATCAGTTGCAAAATACAACCCGGAACCCAACGTTCACAAAGACACATAACCCGTGGAGCCCTCGCTATCGATACGCAGCTTCTGTATTCTAGTTGGCAAAAATTGAAAGCAACCAAAGTGGTCACCGCGGAAAAAAAATGCGGCAGCATGCAAGTGCTGCAAATTTATTAGTTCCACTTCACTTCACAAAAACCAGCTAGTACATCCATACATGCCGCACATTTCATCAAGACAATATGAAATGACAGGACCACAGGCAGCTTTCGACTGCGTCATGGCAAGAGGCAAAAGCGGAAGGGAGGCAGCAAGACCGAAGAAGGCAAGTGCACGGTGTGGCCGAAGTTCAGGCATACGTGTGCACTTTATCACTATTTTTGCGGTGACCGCTTCAATCCCACACAGTTGCCCATCGGAGTCTTGAAATTGCATCAAAAACGACAGGGAAATGCACAGCAAGCTGCCGAATACATTGGTGGCCAAGGGCTAATGGAGCCCTCTGCATTGAACCCGTCCCTGTTGTGTGCTCGCTGCACAAAACGTGGGCTGTCAAAATGCAAATACGAGCCAAGTAAAGCATTATCGCAAAGCGACATTCACGACGTAGCACATAGATATGCTGTTCCAGTGCAACGTAACAGCAGAGTTGGTTGGTTTGTAAAGTTTAACGTCCCAAAGCGACACAGGCTATGAGAGACGCCGTAGTGGAGGACTCCGGAAATTTAGACCACCTGGGGTTCTTCAGCATGCACTGACATCACAGAGCACACGGGCGCCTTGCTTTTTACCTCCATCGAAAAGCGGCCGCTGAGGCCGGGATTTGATCCCGCGTCCTTGGGAACAGTAGTCGAGCGCCGTAACCACTTTGCCACTCCGGCGGGGTACAGCAGAGTTGGTATTACGTGGGTTTTATTAAGAGCATGAATGGGACCAACTCACAAAACATGGCAGCCAGGAAAACGCAGAAAGTAACAGTGGAATTTTACCGTCCACAGCGCTACGCACAATGTAACAGAAGCACAACAGTCAATTGGTTAAACTCCTTCTTAAAATGATAACCTTCATTTGCATCACCGCCATTATCAAAAAAGAAGCTGTTAGCACAACTGAATTCACCACAGGTGTTTTTCCCAAGTCATGAAAAGTATATTTTGTACCAAGTCTGTGCGTTGCAAGGCGTGTCTACGAGTGCTTCAGCACACAGTGCTATTACGATGACAAATCGAGTTGCAAATCATGAATGGCAATAAAAATACCCCTTTACAAAAGACTTGGCACAGCCGGCACCCACACCGCCTGTTCAAGACGGCCACAGCCCTACATGCGCATTGACTGGAACCGCGCCAACAGCAACTTCCTATTACTATTTCCGAATTAGCAGGGGCTGAATTAATGAGCCTTTATAGCAAGTCTTGGAGGTCGCGCAGACCAGAGAGCAGGCAGCCGCCACCACGGCTACCAACAACTACCATTTGGCACCACTGGTCGTAGCGCCGGTTTCGCTTTATCCATTCTTCCTGGTTTTACCTTCCCTCTTCATTTTGAAGACAATTCAGCCTCGTAACTATGCCGCCTTATCATGAGAGCCTTTCTCTGGCCATAAGCAGAGCACAAGGCTGCCCAAGCAAGGCAGCGTGTGGTTAAAATCATCTGTGGAGGAACCAAACTTGCGTTCAAATTAACGGGCCTTTTACACACAGACCTCTATAGAGCTTAGCCAGACCAAGTAGTGCAGTTCGAATTATTCACAAATTCAAATTATCTTGCCTCAAGTAAATGCGATTTCACTGTGCCGCCATGAGCAAAAGCTGGAGACCTCTGCATGCAACTGCCAAACTAAACTGAACTGAAAGTGCCACGTGACAAAGCACTCCTGGTGTTGATACCAGCACACTCCTCAAAGTGCTCGGTCAGACAGTGGACTGTGCCAGTGACAAGAGAGCTTTGCCAGGTGGCGCTCGCATGCTGTTCAGTGCGGTTCAACACGCTGGTAGGGGTATCATTAGCTTTTGCACACGATAGTGTGCCAGAGTATTTCGTTGCTTTTCTACCGAACTGCGAAAATAATGTGCAACATACAGATGCAGCTATGCAAGTGTCTACAAGAAAAGGCTTCTCTTAGTGCACTAATAAGAAATGCAAAAATAATGTAGGAAACTTGTGCTGCATGGCAGCCTCTGCCCTTGACCTTCATACAGATTCAATCTCCCCGCCCAGTGAAGGGCGCGCTAGCACATCAGGCACCATTACCACCGGCAATACCCCAGTGCTTTAAAAGCAGAAAGGAGAAGTGCACACCTTCTTTATCATTTTGGGCTTGTTGTAGACCTCAACCTTGATGTCGCCCTTGAGGGCCACTGCGCATCCTAGCTGGAAGCAGAGCGACGTGGCATTGCCTTTGCGCCCCTCCAGCACAGGAGACGTGTACAGCTTCTCCAAGCTGGTGGCATCACTCCTCCACAGCATAAAGAACGGGGCTGGAACAACCACAGAGATCTTCACACAACTACACAAAAGCCAAACATTCCTCAGCCCCTCTGCCTCAACCGTCCATCTTTTCCCAAAGAGAGAGAGAACTTTCTGACTTGCCACTGAAAATGGCGCTATAAACAGATCGCCTGTGCTTCAGTGGTTCAATTTTCCAGAGACAAAATTCACACAAAAGAGGCTGAGGCCTTCTTTTGTAGACAACAGACTGCACATACTGGCCTCAACATGCCTCAGACGCTGCCTATCCTTCCATGCATAGAACCAAGAATACTGCTTCCTCAAACCACTCCCAGGTTACACGGCAGGCGGCAAAAGCAGAGAAAGCATGCTTATTGAAGGAAGTATAGGACTCGAACCCTCCTAAATTAGAGCAGGAACACAAGCTTAGACTTTCTTATGGTCCTGCCAGCAAACCGAAATCATGTGCCAAGAATACAAGACCCTTAATGCTTGTTTATGGATATGATACACAAGAATGGGAGAATACCTCTCCACTTCATTTGGAAACAAAGTCCGGAGAGGTTCAATCTTTTTATCAGTCCAAACTTTTCAGGCTTGCATAGCTGCTAGGTGGATGACTGGAACGTTCCACATTATGAACCTGCTGCTGCTAGGCTCCAACATTACCACAACGAATCAAAGCTCAAACTCTCAAGAGGAATGCACATGCACGCCTGACAAACGAATTCCAGAGATTTTTATGTTCGCATAAGACAGGTTTATAATGGCTCGCATATCAGAAGGATATTCGCACCTGAACAGTGCTGTCATAGCAACTTTATCGTCCCACAGCAATACCAGTATAAAGGTAAACATGAGTCCACATGCACAGAGAACTCTTCACTTGCAACTATAAAAGCAGAAACGTTTCGCCCACTTCTCTTGCAATGCAAACTGAGCGCTTAACCGCAATTAACGAAGCAAAAGCTTCATGTAGCACCACAGTAGTGCAAGAGACAAGGCTGACAGAGCACGGAAAAGGTGGCTGGGTAGGTAGATAAGTGGGTGGGTGGGTGGTTGGCTGAGGGTGAGTGAGTGCCATGTGCTGGCAGTTTCCAAATTACAATCTGAGAAAGACCGAAACCAAGCATGGCAATAACGAATGAACGGCATATGATGTAGGTGTTCATCATTAAGTGGGCTCAACTGTGATTATGCAAATCAAAGGTGAAAAAAATTAGCTGTCCAGCACACTCTAAGCAATGGCAGCAAGGAGAGTGAGAAGTACCGAGGGTGCTCAAGCAAGCTTTGCCAACTAACTTCTGCCCTAAAGCATTTCATCGCATAAAGAAATTAGAGGCATGTGTATTGTCCCTTTCAGCAATTTTATTCTGCATTTTGCAATTACTATTTGCAAATCTGAATGCAGTAAAACAATTGCACAGTTGTTGAAGGCTTGATACTAGTATCTACACCACTACGGTTGAACCTCGCTACAACGAAACTGACGAGGCACGTGAAAAACTTTTGTTGTGGCGAAATAAGCCCCCCCCCCCCAAAAAATGTGTCAAATTGGACTACACAGTCAAAAAGCATCATTTATTTGCAAAGGTGTCAGACAACTAGCAGCTTCTGCTTCTTTTTTTCCTTCGTGCTCAATGAGTAATTCCACCGCAATTTGATCGTCATGAACCCTTATAAAACTGCGGATCACATCAGATGTGTACCTTACAAACGGTGGTGCTACAAGACACAGATTGATGGCGGCTCTGGCTAGGAAGAAAATGGCAGCTTATATCTGCGCCTTGTCCAGAGGCAGCCAGCCCATTCATCATCACCATCAAGCAATGACAGTTTTCACGTGTCTTTCAATGGTTGGGTTAGTAGGGGCACATATTGATTCAAGCAAGAGTTTATAGCGAAGCAGTGCACACTTGTGGAACTGCACAGATTGGCGTCCATATGCTTATTCTATCGCTAGATAGATTTTTAAATCCAGCCTTCACCAACAAGAATTTTGTTGCAGCAGAAAAAAGCGCCCGAAAAAATGGCCACTGTGGCAAGACGGGAAATCGGAAATATTTCGGTGAAGCGAAAATTTCGTTAAACCGACGTTCGTAGTAAACCGGGTTCGACTATGCACAAATTTCGTCCTCAGAACAAAAGGGCCCCTGGAAAGTTACCACTGCAAGGAATGAAGAATAGAAAGCTTGACTTTACTATCTATTCTCCAGTAGTTTTACAAGGGAAACAGAACAATGTATGTACACACGTGTGGCCTTGTGTGCGTGATTTTTTTGTTTTGCCAATTTCCTTCTCAGTTACCCTCAAATTTCCACACGAAGAATCTGAAAGAATAAACAATGTTCAAAACTGAATTGGCACAAGGACCTTGCATGTGACCCCGAAAGAGAGCAACAGAGTTTCTGCATCCACCCATCCATGCTCAGTGGCGGCCACTGACAAGCAACAGGGTAACTTACAGCAAGTCCCTCCGTTGAAGGTAGGCACGGGCTCAAGAGACAGCGAATGCAGCACCAGCGTCTCTGGATTGTACTCCTCGTGCATGCTGACTAGCTTGGCATAGTACTCGACATATCGCCGCTGGCTTGGAATTGTCACGCCCTGCACGACACATACGCAGGTGAGGGCCTCCAGGACAACAACACTCCAGGTATGCCACAACCAATCAAGGGAACACTTCATGTTTTATGCTTTAAATAAACACTGCTTCTCATTCCGAAACAATGAAGCATTTACTTCATCATATATACACCAGATGAATAGAAGATGGACTGGGAATAACATTCCAGGTTAACAACTATCCCACAAGGACCACTTCAATAAAATACTTCCACTGGAAGAAGGCATAAAAAGTGACTATTAAAAAAAAGGGGGGAACCCCCTTTTGATTTTACGCAACCTCGATGTTACGCAACCTCAATAATTAGCAAGGTGATCAATGAAAGGTGGGCTATGTCCTGAAGCCACAGGTGGACTATGAAGGTCTGACAATGTAGTGGAGGGCTCCAAATTATTTCGCAACCCCTGGAGACAGTTCAAGCACACGAGCATTTTTCCTTTTTCCACACGACAATGCAGCACCACAGCCAGTATTGGATGCCAAGAACTTGGGCTGATCAGCTGAAAGCCACCGAGTTATTTGTCTCCAAGGCACAGGAGAACGAAAAAAGAAAAATGGGGAAGAAAATATCCACAAACAGCTTCCTAAAAGCTACCAGTACTTGAGAGATGACTGCACCTTGCTGCAGGCAAGAATTATACTTCTATTGCAATCGCTCTCAAACTCAGTATGGCGACAAGAACACCGTATTTTCCGGACTATAAGATAAACCTTTGTAAAAGGCGCACCCGTCATATTTAGAGTCTCACAGCAAAAATACTGCTATATAAGATGGACCCTTGTATAAGATGCACATCAGTTTACCCAGCTTAGGGCAAGAGGACTTGACTAAAAATACTTGTGCGATCATTGCGAAATGCTCTGTGCCTAAAATAAAACCTTTTATGCGCAAATGATAAAAAAAAAGAAAAAGAAGAGGCAACACTCGCGCCCGAAAATACTCTCACACTGTGAGAGTATCAACACTTTATCATTACTCCATCTTCAAACATACTATCGAAATAAGTTCACCGATTTCTCGCGGCAGCACTAAGGCATCCTCTTCGCGCTCATAACCACTGTGCTGTTTGTCGCTGCGGGCGCTCTGACAACGCGGAAAAGCATAAGCAGGAGTGGAAAACACATATGCAGTAGCCACCAAACAATGCTGCAAATCGCAACTGGCAAAGTAAGTCGACTTGCTTTGCCAGTTTCAGGAAACTGCCAGACTTCACAAAATTGCAGCACCAAAACAAAGGCTTGTACCCATTGTTTCGGGCCAAGTCATCCCTTACGCTGCGAAAATTAGATGTCTGCTTGAGCACAGCACCTCACAAAAACAATGCAGCTGGACCACTCAGTTGCTAAATAGAGATACTTCAATTTATGTGCAAATAACCCCCAGTAAGAGAGTTGAATTTCTGGCAAGTGAACAGTTAATCCAGTCCCTAAAAGGTTTAATGAAATGCAAGACCAGCAGAAACTGCACTAGAGCCTTCCTAACCTTGAGGTCTGTTGTCCTGCGCTCGCTGTAGTAGGACAGAGCGTCTCCTGCAGTGGTGAACATGCGGCTATGCACCAAGTAGGAGCACACCATCACCCCTGTTCGGCCCTGCAAGTAGAGATGCAGTCAGCTCAAGGACACCGCCAGATGTGCTGCTGTGAGTTCACTTGCTAGCAAGGCCAACCAAACTGTGCCCACTACATAAATAGTGCCTGGTCACGAGCCTCCGTGCTACTAGTACAGCATACTTTACAGTTCATCAGTGAGGCACACAGTGCTGCGGCAAGTGTTAACCGCAAGGTGAAAAGAAATCTATCGACAAGCAAAGTATACATTCCGTCCGGCCGTGTACTGCAGGCTGCTCTCAGAAAACGCCACAAAAGCCAAAACATTACAGGATTTTAGAGCTTAATGAAGAAATCCTTTTCTCCTCCTCGTGTTCTAACTCTTCTCTTCTACCTCTATATTAGTGTTTGTGTACTTATTCATTCCTTTTTTTGGGGGGAGGGGGGGGGGAGGGGGGGGGGGGTTGCCCCAGACAACATCAGCACCTCAGGTCTCCTCTCATCAACATGTGAGACTGAACTGACTTGCACGTGGCCCCACAGGGCTTTTTATAGAGACTCAGCTTCTTAACTAGCCGAATGGGGAAATTATGCAGACGTCAGAACCTACTGCAATGTCTGGCAGACACATCTCGAGCAATCTTGCGAACACATCTCGCGAAAAGACTTTTGGCTTAGAAAAGTCCATCCCATAAATGGTACTACAATGCCACAGCCAAAACAATAATTTCCTCAGACTGGTGCATGTGGCAGAAGGACCCATAATATTTGCACCAGTATTTAAAAGCCTGAAAAATATTTTACTGCACACCTCCATAAGCACACTGCAAGACTGGAGACATAACTAAGAAATAGCCCGCCAGGCGTCACCATAATGATGCCATTCTGCAGAGGGCTGGGGGGAGGAAGGTGTACTGTAGATTTATGTGTAAAGTACACAACACTTTTTTTGACTAGCAACGGCTGCAAGTGACAGGGCCAACTTATAGTTCAAGCCTACTTCTACGAGACAGGCACAAAGCACACTGTACAAACAGAGTTTTTCATTTTCTCTCTCTCCATCCTTCCAGTGCCCGCAAGAATCTAATTTAATCCAAGAAAGTATGCTTGTCATAGCAGTACTTCCTTGCACCCCAAGGAAGGCGAGACCAGTGATCCCAACAGCATCACCACCAGTCCCCTACCAGAGTGAATTACATTATAACTGACGTACATCCCCATTGTTGGACTAGATAAAAAGCCTAGACTACTATCATGCATTATGCATACCAGGATATTTAATAAGGAAGTGATATTAGCATCTACCCAAATATAGCCAGCTAAAAAGGGAAGTTAGTTTTCACACAAACTTTGTAGTTGCAAGAGAAATTCATTCACAACCAGGCTTCAAACCCGGGACCACTGCCTGTCCTCCCAATTCCCTGTTCTCGCAAGAGAGTGAGCTAGCCAGGACAGCTAGCACACCACATGATGGGAAGAAAGTGAATTGATCAGGAACTCATAAGAGGGAACGAAGTGAGAATGGTTTTCACAGAATTCCTCTGTAGAAAACTACAAAATTCTACCCTCTAAATGGTCGACTTAAGTAAAGTCAAACAACCAGTAAAAGCATCCAACCAACACGCACCTTGCCTGCCTTGCAGTGAATGACAGCAACATTTTCCGGATGGCTGGAGAGCCACCTCTCGACGTCCTCACAGAAGGGCTTGATGAGGTCAATTTTAGGCGGGTTGTGGTCCTTGAATGGGTAGTGTGCCACCCTGTTTTCAAACTTCTTGGCATCGTACTGCCGCTCCGAGCACCTACGCAAAACCGCAGCACAGTTAAAACTGCTGCACCTGTGAACAAAAGACAATATAACTACAAACTAAATCATCCCATAGTACTTGGATGGCAGCAGAATCACTACTACGGTATAAACCGCACCAGGTGCAACATTTTGGGAAGTGCAGCCACTGCAGACAGGAGGGGGAGTAGTGAATACTACAGTCACATTGAATTCGTTGAATAACCTATACTATACTCGAAATACCCGAGGTTCAGCTCACACATACGGCCCCTTATGACTAGTTGCATGACTGCATACTTTCCATCAAAATACCTAGCTAGGGAGATATATTAAGGCAGAAAAAAAAAAAAATGAAGAAAAGAAGCCTGCTTTCGAAAAATCATATTTTTGCAACGTTTATGCATTCAAATTTCTTCAAAATATCAAAATATCTAACTAAAACTAGAAATGCAAAAGAAACAAAGCTTTACATACTGACGTGGGCAAAAACGGTCGAGAACAGTACGAAAGTCAAAGCTTGCTGCTGCTCGCACTGATCCTTCTCATTCGTTTGTGGCCATTTTGGTACCATTTGAAACCTCACTTCCTCTACTGCGTTTTAACCTGAGCATTGCGAACAACCAGGTGCAACTGGCCATTTTGCACCTTTCATAGAGCATGCTTTAGCCAGCCAAATGGCCCAGCTCAACATTGAAGAGCGCCCATAACACGAAGCAAACAATTCATTTCCTGGAGCAATGGTGGTGGTCAGACCAACAGCAGGAACATATGAGAAGCCCAAACTGCCTTCCATTACCAGTCTGGCAGTGGTGGTGCGACAGCTCCAATCATGTGCACTCTGCTCTAATCGAGCTGTGTTGCCTCAAACTCGGCCACTCCCCCCTGCTGTAGCGGTGAGCATTGCGAACAACCATGTGTGACAGGCCATTTTGCACTTTTTATGAAGTATGCCTTTCAAGCAGTGCAATGGCCTGCCTCGACTACAGAGAGCGCCCATGACACAAGGTGAACAATTCAATTCCTGGAGCAATGGTAAAGGTCAGACCGACAGCAGGAACATGCGAGAAGCCTTCAATGACCGTCCGGCGGTGGTGGCGCGACTGTGCCAACCATGCGCGCTCTCCTCTAAGCAGGTTGTGTTGCTTCAGACTAAGCCTCCCCTCCTGTAGTGGTGTTGTACGAGCCACTGTGGAGATGGTGGCATCTGCAGCTGTAATCACACATTAGCCATCGCGACTGCGAAAAATTCTATGCATTTGGCTTCGAGTAACTAATTGATGTAAGCTGGATTAAAAATTTACAGAAAAAAACGGGTTTGTGTGCGAGCTTCCATGAAATTTTGGCTATAAATTAAGAAGTTGGTTTTTTAAGATACCGTTGTACATCAGAAAAACTTTAAAGTGAATTTTAAGCTCCAGTGGCATATCAATAACTGCACTACATACTTAAACCTCAGATTTTATGTTGAATAGACAGAAGTGGCAGTGGCCATGAATCTTTACATGCAATTTTCTCAGGTTTCCTTTAGTTTTTCTTTTGTAAAAAGCCTTTGCCTTTCAGAAGTTTTGATAATGTTTGCATGAACGTATATCACTGAACTTGGTATGCTAGTTTTTAGCAATACCTTAGCTGCATCCTATGACTATATTTTTCCCCTTAAATTTAATTTTTTTCAATGAGTTAAGCCGCGTTCAGACTATGTGCGCATCCGTCGTAAGTATAGTATTTATCGCAGTGCGCATAGCGGCTGGAACTCCAGTTTACGTAGCTTGCGACCGCGCATGTTCACACTGGGTCGCTCGGTAAGATGCGTTCTTTACGACCGGCCAATCACCGCTTTCAACATGGCGCCGGTTAGCAAGTGGCTGAGAGCGGAGGTCTGGGATCTTGAAGCTCAAAATGAGATGTGAAAGGAAAGACTGCACACACAAATAAAATACGAAAAAGAACAATGGGTATATTAACAATTAACCACTCGATTACAAATACACTTAGTTTCGCACACGCACGTTCGCACACAGTTTTCAAACGTTCGCTCACCGTGCTGACGCACCACTCACTCACTCCTTCGCACATTTCTTCAAGCGCCCACTGTCATTGTCGACGTACAGCGCACTCCTGCTCAGTGTCCCGTGATCGCACTTTCTCGCACCAAAACAGGCGTACGGTCTGCCTGCATCCCTGCTTGCGATTTTACCAGTGCCCCGAAGCGATCTTGGGGACGGGCCGGGGCGGTGACTCAAAGGCCGTATACTACTGACCCCAAACAATGAGCCAGGGCGCGCGGCAGACACGGGAACATCTGCGAAACCTCGTCCCCCCTCAGAAAATGCTGTTTTCTTTTTCTCTTTTACGGTGAGCTTCTTTCGAACTTCGATGAGTCCGCACCAGCTCTGTTCTGCGGCGCGACCGCAACGTCGCCCCGCATCGGCCTTTCGCTGCAGGCCAACTGTTTCCTCACTTGTCAACGAAGTCGATGGGATGCGAGAATGCACGGGGATGAAGCGGGCATCCCCCGCCTCCATAACCGCACTTTTCTAAACTAGAGAAACATTTGCTTGTTGAGAGCTTGCTCGCACATGAAAAAACGGATTGATAAACCACTTACTACTTTGACTCAGCGCACTGGCAATTTGCAGCCAGGCATCGTTTTGCACTTTTCACTGTGCGATTTCAGCTACTCGTAGTAGAGAGCCGGCCTCTGTCGAACTTTTTTTATGAGAGGCTGATAATTCCTCAGCGAAGATTCCGCACTGCACATGATCAAGCTGCGGACAGACACAATCACCGACACAACACCAATAACACCGGCGAGCCGAGACACTGCAGCAGAGTAGGAGCGTTGGATGATATGTCGCCTACTAGCTGGTTTGCGCGCGAAATTTGGGAGGACCGAAAGCCCCGCGACCGGAAAGGGAAAACCTAAACGGCTGCGCGCATTGGTCGTGCGTAACAGACGTATCTGTGCTAGTCGTAAAAGTCGCGGGTCCTCCGACATTTACGCCCACGCTGGGTGCGGACGTTATGCATCTTACGCTCAATGCGACAGCAGTCTGAACAGACACATTACGTTTTTTGCGCTTACGCTTACGATCCTTACGAACGATATGTGCGTTGCGCATGTAGTCTGAACGCGGCTTTAAGCTTATAGCTGTTTCCAGGAAGTGGAAGATGCGTCAAAGTAATCTAGGTTAAAATCAGAGTACTTCATAAAAGGATGGGGGGGGAACAATGGGAACGTAACTGCTAAATAGAGATCAGTACCTAGGAAGTGGGAAAGGAAAAACTTTTTCCAAACTGCGAGTTTTCATTACTACGCCAACCACTAGCACTAAGGAATAAATGCCAGCTAGTCCTACACTCTGTGATTACTGTGCGCCTTCTTTCATTTTCTTTTTCTCCTAACAGATGCAACTACCACCACCACCCTATCATTACAAAGAAAAAATTTTAAAACAGAGACTGCCTGTAGCAAGCAACAATCAATTAGTACTCGTAATCTGCCACTTAATTGAGACAAGGCACAGCAAAAGCAAACAAACACCACCATTTACATGGAATATTGTGCTGAAGGGTGCACAAATAAGTAATTAGGTTGTAAATGAACAATGTGCACCTTCAAACCTTCCTACCCCCTTCTTCCTTGAAGCATATCTTTCGCAAAAGTTTCTTTGTCACTCATACACATTCCGAGCACTACAAGACCATGCAGCAAAAAAAAAAAAAAAAAAAAAAAAATGCAAGAAAGAAAGTAAGGAAGCTTAGCAAGCAAGCAAAATTTCCCTTTCCTCTTTGCTTTCAGGAAGAAGCACAGAGCAACTCAGATACCAAAGTCACAGCTCTACGCTGTCAGGTACTTTGTTGTTGTTTCTCCCACCAGCTGGCATATTTATTTAGCGCTCTGCTACCTCAAGTCATCACATTTGAGTGCATCACACTACATGTAAAACGCAATTATCAAAACTAAAAGGGCAGGAGCACAGCAGTACGTGCCTGTGAGCGCAGTATATTACAGTGATATGAACAAGGTAAATAATGATAAAGTGACTGGCACAGCATTCACTATGCAGAGACATTGAATTTGGGCAAGAAATTGAAATGAGTGTTCCTTCTTTTTTGCTCCAAGGAAATAACAACAAAAAGAAAGTCCTACTAGCAGACAAGAGACATCATCTACTATTCGTCCACGAATCGAAACAAAGGCAAATAAAATCTGCATGGGCTGTGTCATCACAGCCGTGCCTTGAATGCCAGTAGTAGACAAGGAGACTGGCTAGGTCAAAAGGAAGCAAAAACTTATTCTGAGTTGAATTTTCACTGCCTCTATAGGCTAAGTGTATCTAATATTTAGCAGAAATTATTTAACGGCTTGCTCATAAGAAATGTCCAAACATGGCCAAAGGTCCTTTAGGCAAAATTAGGCTTTTTAAGGTTATACCGCAACTCACTATAACGTCACTGCATTCTAAACCTGCTCAACCTTGGTATACAGTTAAACCTCGATATAACAAAGTCGTAAAAATCGGCAGTTTACTTCGTTATAAAATTTCGTATCGAAATTCCATGCCTAGCATGCGGAAACATTACCAAAGCACTTGCCAGCTGTGAGGACTTCGTTTTTATTTCCTGCGAAAGTAATCCGTGACCTTCTTTTGCGTCTGCTTAGATATCGGAGATCCTCGCACTGCGTTCATAGGCCCACAGGGATTGCATCGCTTCTTGCTGTCCTGTTAAACTCACGTAGCACCGCAGCACGTCAACTGCGTCACACACTTCACAGTTGCTTGGGGCTTCGCAGTCTTCGGCGTCAGTGTCACTCACTGCCTGGGTCCTCCTGCATGTTTCCCCGCACATCTTGCACGATGGAGTCGTCTGTCACTTCCTCGGTAGCAACAACCCAATTGTTGGCGTAGAGGAAGTCCTCCAAAGCGACATTGCCAGGAACGGCCCCATCACTTTCCCGGCATCTCCATGCTTCTTCAAGGCAGGCTTGCTCGTCTCCCTCGTCGTGTCCAAGTTCATGGGCAGCGAACGGAGCTCCTTTATTGGCCTCTGTACTGTCGCATTCAGCAGGGGCGCTCATTCCAGCCGCAATGTTCTCAAACCTGGTCTTCTGGAAACAGTTCTGAATCAAGTCCTTCGACGTCGCCTTCCAGGATGCAGCGAACACTTCCAAACCTTGAAAAATGTCCACCTCAGTGGGGCGTTTCAAGTGGAGATTGAGCAGTAGCTTGTCGATCAACCGACGATGATACGCGCACTTCACACTGTTTATTATCCCCTGGTCGAGCGGCTGAATCAGCGAAGTACAGTTTGGTGGGGAAAACTGCAGCTCGACATTTTCCACCTCCATGTAGTCGACGTGATGGGTGGAACAATTGTCCATCAAGATGGAAACACTGCAGCCGTCACGCTCCATTTCCTTGTCAAACGACCGGAGCCAGTTATGAAAAATGTCGCGGGACATCCACGCCTTCTTGTAGGAAGTGTGCTCAACTTCCGAGCGTTCTTAAAACATTGGGGCTTCTTACCTTTGCCAATCACAAGTAGCACCCGCTTGTCAGTGTCATCCATATTTACGCAAGAAAGAGCTGTGATGTGCAGCTTGCTGCTTGCCACCATGACAGCGATCCCTTTTTTGTGCTAGAGTCCGATTTGGTAGCATTTGATAAAAAAAATCCAGCTTCATCCTCACTGTACACCTCTGATGGCTGGAAACACGTCGGTATTCTTGGCATTTCCTTTTCTGGCCAAGTAGCAGCTTCAGGCGCGTCAGCCGACGTTGGCTCCCCGCAGAGCACCTGTCCGACAATTCCGTAATGGGACTTGAAACGGTGCAGCCAACCCCTGCTAGCCTTGAAGGCGTCCTTGTCAAGCAGGCGACCGAAGTCCTTTGCTTTCTGCTGCAAAATTGCCCCACATACTGGCACGCTCTGGCATCCATAAACCAGAACACAGCCTTGTCCACATCCTTGTAGGTAGCTGTCCTCAATCGCTTACGCTCAGTGCTCATGCCACACTTTGCAGAGCTGAGGATGGAGTCCTTCGCCTTCAAGATTGTCAAAAGCATACTCGGAGATATGGCGAATCGAGCCGTGAAGTCTTTCTTTTTCTCTCCTTTCGAGATGGCTTCCAGAATTGTTGCTTTTTGCTCGAGTGAAAGCGCTTTCCGCTGACAACCATTCATGGCGGCAATGCAAGCGGGAAATCAAAGCGAAGGAGAGTCATAGAGGAGAATCGGCGAACCGAGCAGAAAGCATACAAACAGCGACTGCAGCAACGCACGCGTCAAACCAAAGCGAAGAAGAGTCGGAATCGGCAAACTGAGCGGCAAGCAGCGCACAAACGAATGCGGAAGCGCCGGCCGCGCGAGAAAGGGCCAATGAGAGACGGGCATGCACGCTGACGCATCAGCCTCTACAGGCACAGAGAAGAGCTTCTTTGGATCACAGCAAAGGAGTGAGCAGAACAGGAAGAAGAGGGGAGGATACGGCGCCGCTGCTCTTTTTCATTTGTGACGAAGCAAAAAGACAGCAAGAGAGAAAGAAAAAGAAAGCAGGAGGCGGGGGCACGGATACTCAGCAGCTTATCGCTTATCTGTGGCATGTAGGGAGCGAATGCCGCGCGCCCTGGGAAGCTCGCCCACGTGGGTTACCTAAGTCTCTATTTGCCTGAAGATTTTATTGTAATGAAATTACAGGAAGATTTATTTCATTATATCGAGGCAAAATATACATGGTTTCCAACAGGCATTATGTTATGTTATGTATTCCTTGTAACTTCGTTATATTGAGGATTTCGTTATATTGAAGTTCGTTATACCGAGGTTTAACTGTACTTAGTCCAGGCAGAACTTGCGCACAACAGCAAGAGGCAATATAAACATCACTGACCACAAAATCGACTAAGGAATTCAGTAATGTGCTTCCACTTCTTTGCAGCCTAGAAACCACTCGAGAAATTTCCCACAAACTGTTCCAAACAGGGACTTTTGTTTAAAGATGCTGCCTCTATACGGCCTGGTAATGCCTAAAAGGCATTGCCCTTCCTGAATGAATCACCTCAAGCAAAGTGCATCAACAGCATTACCAGCCATATCCAGGAAAAGGCAGAAAAGGACAGTTCACTCATATCAGCAATGCAATGAAAGAAGCAAAACAAAAGGAGGGAAATCAGGAGCACATGTTGGGGAAGATAGGGCAGTGCTTCCTCACTGCTGTAACTTGTACATGCCAGATTCAAAAACGGCCTAGCATGCAGCCACTATTATGAAATGGTTGGTATGGACATGAACACTGTAATCGGCTATGTGCAGCAATGCATCAGCCTAATGTTCATAGACATAAAAGCAGTGTAAGTACTATTGCACTCAATATGACTTGCAACATCTTGCTGCATCGCTTCCCGGAAGCATGGTGGGCTCACAAGTGTAATTCTTGAAAAACAAAAGGGAAAGGATTTTGCTGTTCCAGCAGTCAGCCTTTTCCCCTGTGTCGTCGGCTCTCGGCAGTACCAGACCCTCCCTGAAAGGCAGTTTTCATCGCATCACCAGCGCCTGCATGACAATGCTTGTGTGACAATGCAATATACATATAGCAATTAACCTTGTTTGTTATCACACACAATTCTTGGGCCCATGATTGTGCAAGTCCGGCAGCACGGCAGCGTGCATTTCACACACTGCGCGACTTCACGCACTAAAAACGGACCATGCGGGCCAGGCTTTAAGCTTTCAAGGCCGAAATACACGCAGCGTTTCTTTCCACGATTTTCGCGCGTTGAAAACTGCCGCGCTAACGCGACGCCCAGCTCGAGATACATAGAACGACGAAGCGGCGCGAGCGCCGCCAGGGATGACTCAATGCGAAAGCAGATACATCAGCGAGCGGAAATAACCTCACAGTGAGGTACGAGAGAGAAGCGACGCTGTCCCTTGTGTTAAAATCGTAAAAGGGCTCATTCCAATGCTACTGTGCTAAATGTAGAAAGCCTACACAGGTCACACAAGGATTTGGCTCGCTCGAATGAACAAAGATACCTCAGAATGCCCACTTAGATACCAGCGGCACGGCTTTTTTTTTTTTTTTTTTACAGATTTCGCTTCAGGGAGAAAAAAAATACATTAAAATCCGAGAGTAGGTCGTATACTCACAAAAAAGCAACATTCTGTGCTTGATTAAGCGTTTATTTTTATGATAATCACATTTCTGCGGCCTAACTGCCGCACACCTCGTCGGCCATGGCGGCCATGTTCACAGCGGCCGCTCAAACCAGAAATGCCAGCTTTCCGCGCTCCTATTGGCTCACGTCCACAGTGGCTTCCAGTTCAAGAGGACGCCGCGCCGCCAGCGCGTCAAATATCTGGCAGGGCCAGATCGACGGTGCGCATTTTTTCTGACACCAGGCGTCGAGTGTGTGCTGTCGGGTGTAAAACGCCAGCTTGACGCGGCAAGAACGCTCCATGTATTTCGGCCTTCAGAGTATGTTCAGCAGACGATGCAGGGGATGCAGCTGACTGCCGGAGCAACCGAATCCTTTTCCACTTTGTTTTCAAGCGTGCCACTTGTCAACACCCCCATGCACTTGGTAGGCACTGCGACCACGTCAGGTGTTGCAAGGTTTCGTTAGCACCTTCAAAATGCCAAGGTCACACAAGACATCACAGCCTACAGTTAGTGGCAATGAGAAAGATGTGTTAAAATATGCATGCGTGCAGACCACACAGGTAAGTCACAATACCAAAAGTATCACCAAAAAACAAGAGGGCTATGCATGGCAGACAGAAATTAGTGTTCCTTGACAGAAGTAAGATTCATCACATCACAAAGGTCAGGGAAACACTCACAGATTGTAAATCTTGTAGTGGCCTTTGTGCTTCTTTTCGAGAAACCTGCAGAAAAGCAGAAAAATGAAATGAACAGTACAAGGCCCGTATGATCTATGAAGGCACATTGTCTACCTGAAAGCTTTGCCTGCACAGGCAAAGCACAGCTGCTTCTAGCTTACCAAATGCACTGCTCACAAAGAAAGCACAAAAATATCAGTTTTTCTTTTTTTTAATTTAACACCACCTATAGTAATTTCCCTAATGAACTTCTACTAAAAGCTCTGCAACATACTGAAGCACAATCATGACCAAAGCATTACAAGAGCTAAAGGCCTTCACAAGCATTTTTCCCTGTCAAACCCTGTTGCTTACGTCGATGCCGGTGAAATTTTCTTAGCCGTACAACAACATTCACGATTGCAACGACAGACAACGCTTACAACTCAATGCCTTATCATTCGGAACTCGACCTAGGCCATCGAAGCGGAAGAGCTGGCAACAGCCCCCAGTCCTCCCACAAAATATATTTTCTCTGATTCAAAGATAGCCATCTGCCATCTCACAGAACGAAAAATCCGCACACCAGCTGCTGGCGTCCTGCAATCTGCTCCCCCCTTGCAATCATCACATACCTCCTAAAGGGTTCCAATGCACAGCGGACACCCGGGCAACGCAGCCACTCACAAATAATCCTGAACTCTCGTCAACCAGGCAGTGGACAGCCTGCCCTCGTTTTGCAGTGTGACGGACCACCTACCACAATATTACTATGCATTATAGAAACTCCCACCAAATCTAGCCTCCCTTACTATTTCCTGACCAAAACCGAGCAGGTGGTAGGTGCTGGCTACAAACTGCCACTATGCTGTCCCTTTTCCTACTCTCCCTCATACACAGAGGGAGCAAATCTCCAAACTGTATGTTATGCCCAAGCCCCAGAGCAGACCAAAGCCCCTCTCTCAAGTGCAACTCACAACCGGAGCTATAGCTTTGCAACATGGGCTAGGCCTTGAAGGTCGTCGTAGCCCAAATGTAGATGGTAATCTAGAGCGGCCCAAGGGTTTGTCGGAATCCTGCTCATCCCCCTGCCTCTTCCCCGCTCTCACTAAGCCATTTAAGTGGCTCAAACAATATTTTACCAACCAAACAACGTAGCACACCCAATAACATTAGGAGCATAAAAGGTTGTTAAAGAGCGCACTTACAAATCAAATAATGGGGAGCCTAAAAAGCACTACACTCAGCTTTGTATGACAACCCATCATTCAATTCAGGCTGCTCATAATGCATATAAAATTTACCACATCATTAATAAACACAGACTTGTCAAATGCAATGTTGGAAGCAGCAGGACTGCACTGAAGGGCAACAGATGATGTGTAACTTAAAAAAGCGTGGTTGTAGGCCAAGTTGGTGGGACATCATAAAAATAAAACCACAGAAATAACAGTACGGAGTCTCCTTGCCTGTGTCCCGTCGTTTCCGCGGTTTTATATTTACGAGAATTAAGTGAACAGTTAGACTGTGAATGCTAAACAAACAATACTGAACTAACTGTCATAGTCTAGTGTTCCAGCTGTAAATCTTCCTAGTATTACTGATGAGCCCCCACTTGCCCAGCAACAGATGCTCTCCCAAGTGCCTGTGGCTCCAAGCAGGAATTAAGCAAATGACTAACTTACACATAACTACACTCCGTTTGGACACTTCCTTGCAGCAATAAGGTAGCTATACACCTTATCCATCATCCAGAAGCTTTCATAGATCTTAAAAATGTGTTCCTGGCGGCTAGGAAACGTGGACTTATGGTGGCACCAAAGGTTTAGGCTGCAAGTTATATCACCACCACCACTATCAACCTAGCTACGCCTACTGCAAAGCAAGGGCCTTTCCCATATATCCCTCCAATTAAGCAGTCCGCAAGCAACATGCAGCGCTAAAGCCATTGCTGATGGCTGTGCTGTGCGAGACAAGCAGGTTTGGATGCCATTTTAGTGAAAGCTAGAGCACTACCCTCTTGCTGTTCTTAATGGTGTTCTGGATATTTACTGGTCCTTTTAAGAGAAACATGAAAAATATTTCTCTGATAACATTTTCACACTGGAGTGAATACATATTAAGCAACATGTTTTGTTTTTTTTTGGTGCGCAATGTTTACCGGGAAACGTTACAATACTTCGGAGCCAGGAAGCTAGTTTGCGTTTGAAAAATTAGTCGCAACACAAGAAAAATTCTTTTTTTCCTCAAACGCTCCTGAACACAGCGATTATGTAATCGAGGAGGCTTTTATATTGGCACTGCACATGCTCCACCATGCAAGAATGTTAGCTCTGTGCACAGCAGAGCTTTCACAGTGTGGCAAGGAATCACTTAGAGAGTACACACATTGCTATAACACAGAACAGGCAAAAGCTTGGTCGCAGACATTTAAATACCTCAATAAAACATATAACGACCCAACAGCTGTGATGCAATGCTGCAGTAGCTATGCCCACGATACCTCTTGCAAGAGTTTACTGTTCAAACTGGCATGCATGTGCCAAGGCAGAGCAAGTTCAGTTTGTTGAAAACGTTCACAATCCACCACGCCATTTGAATGAACAAACGGCAGACTGTAAACATTTCCAACATAAGGTAAATACCTGCATTCACTCCAATTGTTGCAAAGTGCTTGAACTCCTAGCAATAGCCCAGAATCTACCTCTTAACAAAGTACTTATACGTAAGTAAATGCCAGAATGGGCTAGGAATGGCAATATAATGAGAAATTTGACAGCTCTGAATGTTATACTAAAATAAAATGCTGCAGCAAGATTCCATTATTATCAAAAGACCTCTTCACAAAATGACATGGCAAGAGATATTCAGTATGAAAAGCAAAAGCCAAGACTGCTGAAGAAAAAAAAATCTCTACATTAATGAACTATGCCACATAAGTAATTTCAACAGTATGACAAATAAATCTATTTTACTCAACTTTTGCTCCTAATAAGCAAGCCAGCTGAAGACATGCCAAATGAGTCCAGCTTCTTTCTTAAGGTTGATGCATTGCTAAACTTTACAAGAGAGAAAAATCGACTTGCATGTCCTTTCATTAAATTAACGCTTCACCACATTCTTATTCGCCACTTAATTCTTTGATGTTTTGTTAGAGATATTGTTCAATTATGCAAGCATAAATAAGGGTAGAATTTAAAAAGAACTTCCAACGTATGCACACAAACCAAGTGATTTAAATTTTCAATAAGCACGTAAGAACAAATAAAAAAAAAAAAACAGTGAAGCAAGACGCAGGCTTACTTCTGTACATCATCCATGTGGTTGCGGAAGACTCCTTCCAGCTTCTCAGCTGGGAAGCCCATGGCAATGATATTGTCGCTAATGTCTACCACAAAAGCTAAGTCAAGGTTGCATAACCACACAACAGCACTGGCAGAACTTCAGCCTCAGACAACACATAGAGCTCTAAAATATTATTCCAACGCCAATTTGCAAGTATTAGCACAAAGAAGTTGTGTAGAATGAATTTTCCCAGCCCAACAAAGCAACTATTAAGAACACCTTGTTAGAGCCCCGTGCTCAAGTGGAACACTCTCTTTTTCTCTATTCAGTCAAGCCCGAATAAAGAAATCTTCCGTTTCATTTCATACTCTCCAAACTCTGTGTTTCATGGTCTGCCTGTGCTTCATATATGCATGTATACAATGACAGCCAGCTTGAGAGGAAAAGTTACGTGTCCGTATCATTAACTTATAAGCTTTTTGAAGGAAACGTGCCTTTATGCCTCAAAGCTATGCTGCGGTCTGTGTAAGCCATGGCAAAGGAGTGTTCAAGGATAACTTCAACCACATGCAATTATTTAACATCAACTGTTATCTCAGCTTAAAGATATTCTTTGATCTTGTCCATACTAAAATAATGCCCCTGGAGCCATGCATCTAGCCAATAATGTTGCATTGTACTCACTGGCAGAGTACTACCATTGCTGAGCTATCGTAACAGACATGTTCACCACAGAAAGCTTTAGCGCCTGTTGGTTCAGCAGCTAATTAATGAAAGCTGATGCTGCCTATATTTTCTAAGAATAAGTGCAGCCACATATTTTCAATAGCAGGTCACAACAACTGGCATCCTGCACAAAGCAACGATCCACAGCAGTTACAAGCACACGGTGGGTTCCATTTTGTGGTGAGGTTATGATTTTGGTTATCTGGCATGCCTGCACATGCTGAAACACTGGAGTCACTTTTCTGACAACAACAGAACAATGCACAGCACTTTCTAGTTTAATACTCAGACTATTGAAAAACATTTCAGGTGGAACTTTGTTTATAGGGGCAAGACTTAAGCCAACAGCAGTATTTAGTTAACCTTTCGTCCTGTGTGACCATACGTCGCCATCCGATATTTAGTAGCAAAATCTGCGACTGAGAATAACCCCTCCAACATCTACCAGTGAACAGGTCATTTCAAACCACAGATAGTGCTCTGAACATTTGTTGCAGTAGCTCAGTAGTCAAACCACTAAGCAGTCCACTTTAAAAAAAAAAAATGAAATGAAAGTTCGACTTAAGACTCCCATCTGTGGTTCACCCAGAGAAATCTTGTAGATGAGCATGCACTCTGTTACTCACTTAAACTGATCCCTAGTGACAGGTTGTGTGGTGTAGCCTCTGCTACGCGCATTAGCACCACATTAGCATAAAGTTGTTAGCATTATGTAAAAGACCACCTGACATAGCTATACAGCCCCGCTTTAACCAGGCCATATGAATGTGCCAGTGTTGCTTAGAAGCAGCATGCTTGACTGGGGTTCCGAGGGTTCCAGCAACTTCAATTCCCATCGCAAAGGAGCAACCCAAATCAGCAGCTCCTGCAATATTATGTGGTCAGGTGGTCACAGTGGTACCCCCAACCAGTACTCCGCTATGTCATCAGCCAACTACCTACTGATAGAGACATGCTCTTAATTTTTTGCTCACAATGTTGGCAATGTCAAATTTTCCAGAAAATGAGACCTTTAACTCTTATGTAGTGCTCAGCGTAAGTTGAACTCTTGGAGAGAGAGGGGGCAGGGAAGAAATTTACTCACAACTCCCTCCCCCCCCCCCCCCCCCCACACACACACACTTTTGCAGTGCTTCTCCCACTCTTCCTCCAATCCTTCCCTCGCAACAAAGCCAAGGCATCCCCATAGCGCCACGATTACTGTGCCTTTACCTTCCTCATAAAACATTAGCAATTTCAGAGGCCTGCAATGAAAACATTAGCCTAGAACTCTTTTTTTCTCTTTTTCTTGGTCACATCCTAAAAAAAAAGCACACACAGCCAGGAAATTTGTTTTTAACAAGGAGTTGACAATTTCCTGCCCATAGTTTTTTTTTTTTTTAAGTGAACCAATCAGACCACCAATAGCTATAATAGTAGAAAATATCCTGTGCACTGGCATGATCAGAATAACTAACACAGCATTTTATTCCACAGTTTGCTTCAATTAACAAAAGCAAGGAACTGTGTGTGCCATCCTCCAGAGACGAGACATGCAGGACAGAAGCAATGTAGCCTAACTAAGCTTTAACATCTGTAGGCTCTTTTGTCACCTGCTGACCTCCACACATGGCATTATGTTTTGTTCAGTTATTAAACATGGCATCAAAAGAAAGTGAATATGGCAGGTCAATCAAGTAAAACAAAACAAAAAAAATTCCAGCATTCATGCTTGATAGAAGCAGTGCTGCCAACTGTAATTGCTACTGGGGAATATGCTCAACCTTAAGACGCCAGCACTGAGGAGTATAGAGTGCACGTGTGCCTCCAACCCTGCCCTCAAGAACAGCTATGTGCCCACAGCACTCTCCAAATATGACGTGGTGGTATAGCATGGCGCAAAACAAGACACTCACACTAAGACAATATGTCAGTGCATGCAAAAGGTATGGCACGCAGCACTGTCAAACAACCAGCTCAACATGTGATACACACAAGACTATTAGCAAAGAACTGCCTGGTGAAAACAGCCCCTGTTTGTTCTCTCTTCCAAGTCCTGACACAAGACCCACTTTTTGGGACTGTTAGAGCACAAGATTGCACGGGGTACATACACCATTGCCGCCCAATAACTGCATTCCGTGACTGTGAAGACTCGAGACATAGAATGGAGTTCTGCAAGCAACCTCGGTACACTGTACAAATGCTATTACAGTGTGCATTGACATTAAATACCAGCTAAAATGCCACAAACATTTTAGCTGCTATTTAGGCAATAAAAAAAAGCACTGCTGTGATCCTCCATGACCAAAACATGACCACATAGACTTAACTCAAACTTCCTATTTAATTCACAGCCTAGTATTGGCACATTCATTCAAACAATCTTTCCTTTCTGCCACAAAAACTGATCTTGTTTTCCAATCAAGCCAATTTTACTACTTTGCCCCACAAGAGCTTAATTAGCATGACAACACATTTCTTAAGCTTCGTTTCAATTGCGCCATGAAATTCATATTTGGCAACTACCATGCAGCTTTCAAAGTATGCAACTTTCCCTCCAATATCCCGAAGCTTCAAGCAAATAACGCCTTGTGAATAACCATAAATACGACCACTTATTATCAGTTCGCTACACATGCAAATTTAAGTACACTATTGCACTGTCCAGTTCTCAAATGTTGCGCACTGCATTCATCTTGGGATTTGGCCACACATTTCTCTTCCATATGTAGATTGTAAAATTGTAAAACTTTACAGTCTACATATTGCAGAAGTGATGTTAAAGCTTAGCTACACATCAACAGTTCAACATTTTTTGTGAATAATGCTTTTCTCTCTTAAGGTGCGATAACGAGCACATTTCATTTACAACTCAAAAAATCCCTCTTATTGATTACTCTTTCTAACCATTTCTATAGGTATGGGGCTCAAGTCAATAATGTTCTGACTAAACATACAAAAAGTCCTTGCCTGGAAATCAATACAAAATATGCTTGGCTAGAAAACTAAGACCTGAAATAAAAACAGAAGACCATAACTACTCAAATTACTTTTAAGGAAAAGAGCGCCCCAAGCACATACAAGAATGTTCCTTCAGGAAATCAAATTTATGCTATTAATTGTGAAAAGCTAGAGATATGAGTGCTCAGTCAACAATGCATTCCATCATATGCACACTTTGCACTGAATCCCACCATAAAAATTTGTCTGAATGCAAAAGTTGCAGCACAAAACAAAAGTGAGGCCTGCAAGGATGCAATGCAGTCACCTGCTACCTTAGCAACCTTTACACGTTGCAAAGTACCAGATGCCTCACTAAAGCAGCCAGAAGAGCTAGCACTGCCCAGTAAAAAAGAAGCAAGAGAACTTCTCTATACAATACAACAAAGAAAGCCATACATCCATAGCCTGCTCTTATCACCTTCTGTGCCCAATGGCCCACTCTGATAACAAGATAAGTACTGATATGGAGCAGCACCTTAAAGCGCTCCCATGCTCGTTGCTCCAATGCACCCTCACACCAAAGCACACTCAAAATGGCGTGCCGACAGTCAGGCCAGCAGGCATTCCATCTGTCACTGCCTCGAAGAGAGCTACATTCTAGGCAAGATTTGGCTCAAGAAGCCGAACTGTACCTAGGTTGCCCCAATGTTCAATCCTACATCATATTAGTAGAGTGAAGTTAAACGCAGGTGCAAAATCAAGACAATTCAAGCCAAGAGCCAATTCGACTAGACCACACAAGTCATGTTTTACAAAAACTTGAAACATGTAGTTTGATCAGAAATATGATAAAATGATCGGAAAAAAAAAAATTCATCTAAAAATTCTATAAAGAATTCCAAGCTCCTCTATCATACAGCTACTAACAACTTCACTTCAAAAACATTTCAAATGACATCATCAGGGGACATAAAGTTCCGTTGCTCTCTGTTAAAGAATTTAAGAATGCGAAACCATTTACTGCCAAAATGCTATGAAGCCATGCAAGCTTCAAACTTTCTCCTTTGGATTTGTTGCGAGTCAATCTTATAAATATGCACTCACTGCATGAAAACTAGGACACCGCATAAATTGCAGGCTGTATTTTCAGTCGATAATTTTCAACAATGCTTACTACAGAAACCAAATTCAACAGAAGATCATGTGGCTGCACACCCAACTGTTTCCTTTAATTTAACCTAACGAAACTGTTGCATGCATCCAGCAAAAGAGTGCAGAGAAAAGTAGAGTGCCGCAAGTTCTTGAACACTTTTCCAATTATACTTTTTCCAAATATCACATGTGCCATGCTGCCCCTGGAAGCAAAGATAAGCACATATTCCCACTCAGTCTTTAAATTCTGAAGATAAAATCCTCAATCTGCATGTTCTACCAAACACACTGCACACTGCATATGTAAATGAGTGAAGTTCAATGACTTCAGCATATATTCATTGTAGTACCAGTGACACACCACGCTGCCAATATTACCGAAATGTAATGCTAGGTGCAAAACAAGAAGTGAAATTAAATAACAGCCATTCACAATTAAACCACTTGAATGTATAAACACCAGCTACCAGTAGTGTATCCAGAAATATTTTTCAGGGGGGTGTTACACGCCACTGGTAGGAAAGAAATGGGTGAAAAAAAGTCTGAAAAAAAAAAAAAAAAGAGGGATGCCACACACCGAAAATTTCGGGAGGTGTTCTGACACCGAAACATCCTCCTAGCTATGCCCCTGCCAGCTACATGCCATAAACAACACTACGTAAAAAGCCAAAGTATGGTTACACTACCAATACAGCCCACAGAGCAAGAAGGCCAATGAACAACTCAAGGACCTCAAGTATCTCTCACTATGTCAACATGCTTATCAGGTAAGCCCTATACACCCTTTGGTAAAAATTTAGATCCCAAATGTTTTGCCCATAAGCCGCACAATTGGGTTCTGTAGCGTTCAAAGATGTTCTAACTCTCGGATGGGGAAGCACCAGTATTCCTCTTGCCTTTAAGTGATTTGGAATGCCAGGATGCACAATAAACCATACACCGTGTCCAAGAAGGAAACTATCTGGGGTTCCTAACTTTTGACAAAAAAGTGCACATAGTGATAGACAGTCATGTATTTTAACCCACTAAGAACAGAAGCCCATATTCAGCGAGTGCCAAATTTTAGATAGGAACTTAGCTAGCAGCCTTTCATAGAAAGCCTAAAAAAGTGTGCACATTGATGAAGAGGAGAAAAGTGAACTCATGTGAATGCTGCCATTCTCTGATATCTGCAGATGCCGAGTACATTTTAGAATTACCAGAACAGAAATTCATCCTTTCAGGAAACAATCTCGCACCTGTCTTATACTTTAAGGAAACAGCAAATTTTTTAACAACATCCTCCCCCATATAATTTGCCGTACGAAAAACCAGCCAAATAACCATCAATGAAACTTCTTAAAAAAAATATATAATAATAATACGCAGAAACAGCAGCATTAAACGGAAAAGGTAACTGCATAAATGTTCTTTCAATGGCTGAAAATAAAAGCATTAACGATGCCACATACTGCATGTATCGCACCTCCCTACAGGCATGTCACCTCTTCAATATGAGATTTTTCAAATTCCATTATAATAGAGTTGCATGCAAAGGGCCACAAAGACTGCTAAACTTATAAACTATTAAAAAACGTTTAACACTGTTGTTCCATTTGAAGCCCAAGGTCTAATGCCGACCTTACCAGATGTTCAAAACCTAAAACATTCCCACAATTCTAATGAGCACAAAACAATATGCAATCAATCGATTTTAGTCTATATTAAATTGGTGGCAATCGCAGTAGGATAACAGGATGCTCATTAAAGAAAATCAGTTCATATTAAGCAATATATTCTAAATGTTCTGAAATCATCCGCAAAAACGCTCCAAACTGTTCTAAAAAGAAACCGATCACATGGCACAGCCTTGGAAAAGCCATGAACAGCTTATGAAAAATGTCTGCTATGATTTCTCCAACCGCACTTTATTGTATGTTTTGTATACTTTTGCAATTCAGTCAACTTCCTTCCACAATCAAAGCTTAAAAACATCATTTAGAGACCGCCTATCTTTATTTAATATACCACGGTAAGCAGTTTCTGCTAAACTGGAAGAGCTACGAGGTGCTGTATCTGGCTGCTAGTTGCGTTAAATGAAGGGCACAAAGCTACAAATATAGCTGACAGGCATATAGAGACAAAACAGAAGAGAAAAGGATACAGGACAAGTCCAAGTCAAAGTCCTCATCCTGGTACCGCTTCTTGTTCTTGCTCACAACCTGTTTGATGCGTGCGGTCATGGTCATCCTAGACCAACATGAGGGGAGACTCCCTGGACAGCAGCAGGCAAGCAAGCAGAGGAACAAGAAACATCAGAAAGTAATCATGAGTAGCAACTGATAGCAGGTGAATCGGTAACTGTCACATCACAGGGTTTGCAATCGAGAAACTTGCGGCATGCACTTAAAATTCGCAGCTAATGCTGAAATTGCTCGTCCAGAAAGAACAAAACCCAAAGTTTTAAACATAGTTTATTTATTAAAATAATGTTAAAGCCACTATCAATCATCTCTCATCATGCAGATTAAGGAAAAATCTCCATTACTGTTAATAACAATTTTTTCCTGCCAAGATGTGATGCCACATAAATAGCATTAATACAAGGTTTGTTTTTCCCTTACAAACTTAATTACGAGGGGCAGAGGGGGGAAGTGCAAATTTGCAGCTGGGATTTGCAGCAATAGTAAGCTGGAATAAAAAGCAATATGTTCATTCTAAAACACTCTGGAGTGTTTTACTGCGATCGTGTCTCTGCCACCACTGGTTTTTGGTGTTGACACTGGGCTAACAACAAAAAAAAAAAAATATTCAGCAGCAGGAGCTTAAAAATAAAATGATTCATAATTGAAACTAGAAACCTCTCATTTTACTCAGTATTTAGAAATGGCACATATACTACTGAGTTTACATAGGGTTGCCTATAGACCTTTTCAAAAAGTGGCCATGGGCGCTGCTATATTGAATACTGGGCTGTGCTGCTAGCACAGGAAAAGTTGAGGATTATCTCTCCCAAACCCACCCCACAGCCAAGTCCAACTGGTTTCACCGAAGCCCGTGAAAAGGTCTATACAAACCTCACCAAGCACAGCACAGCAACCATGTGTCATTTGTTCTACATTAAGAATTCAATTCAGCTGAAAGGCAAAGACAATTTAAACAAATTACAGCAGAGCTGCAACCAACATGCACAGTTAGGTAAATAGCACATATTTATCAATTACCAGTCAAAAAAGAAAAATGACACCATTTTTTATAAATGAAGGCTTGCATCCTGCTAACGCAGTGTAACTAATGTGTCATCACTACACAAACTGCACTGTGACCATTTTAGATAAACAAACAAGCTATATAAGCCAGCAATCACTAACATTACAACCCAAACAATTTACCTGTTCAGAAAATCTGACATCAAATATACATGCACCAGTACATTTGTATGGGCATGCTAAATGGCTACCAACTCTAATCATCAAAGCAAATCCCAGATTAGCAGAAAAAAGTCAGTTGGAAAAAGATCTACCCCTCTTAAAAAAAAAAAAAAAAAAAAAAAAAAATCTTTGTGCACATCTGTTGTTGTGGTACATCTGCACATATGAGTTGAGCATCCCAAAATGATCTCAAGTCTGCAAATACTAAAAAATTCCAAGTTACAATAGGGAATGCTGCTGTCATTTTTGTTTGTGTGCAAACAAATGAGACTAAAACAAAGTGGAGCACACTAAGAAGCATGTCACATATTTCAGGCAATACTGCAAACGCGGACAAATCCTGAGAACCAATAATTCCCTATGAAACCTGAGTTTTCAAGTAGAAGCAATGAAGTGGCTTCAGTTAAAAGTGATTCGAATTTTTTAAGGTGCATGCACTATTTCGCGAAATCTAACTGGGTCTTCAGGATGCGCATGACTGCGCCTTTACTTTCCTGTAAACCAATTATTATTATATTATTCCGGTGTCCACAGCATGGCAGATACTGCGCCTTTCCTTTCCTGTAAACCAATAACTAATGAAAGCATTAGACGGGCATTTAAAAATGATAGCGATGATGGTAATTAATAACAAATACTAATAAAATAATAATCCATGATAATTAGCACTACAGCATGTCAGACCACGCCAGGATGGCGAGTGAGACGGGTCCTAGTGTTTCGGCCGAAGCGCGCGCCGTGTCCGGCGGGCCGAGTTGGAACGGGAAAGACGCCGACAACGTGAACCGTTGCCTAATGTGTGTGTATCCTAGAGCGTAACCAAATCGAAACTTAGATTTAAAAAAAAAAAACGAATAACGACCAACAGCTAAACCGAATCAAA
Organism: Amblyomma maculatum; assembly: GCF_055883805.1. Classification (NCBI taxonomy): domain Eukaryota; kingdom Metazoa; phylum Arthropoda; class Arachnida; order Ixodida; family Ixodidae; genus Amblyomma; species Amblyomma maculatum. The sequence goes on from NC_139344.1 coordinate 47,327,985, forward strand.
CCGTGCTTTCGCACGTCTAATTCGGTTTAACCTTGGTTGAAAACATAATTTTTGCCACAAGGTAAGAGTGCAGCAAATAAAAAAATGCCCACTGCCCTGACATTGAAAAAATGGAACATGGCATTGCCGAACAGCAACAGAAAATGCACATCAACAAGGAGCCATACATTATGACTATCTGCGCTATCAGTACTGCCAACCTTTACAGAAATGGCATGACATTACTGCTTTTCAAATGGCCCATTTGACTCCGACTATGTACTTCGAAATGCCTCTGAAATGGTTAAGTGTTCAGCAACAGAACATTTGAAAAAAGAGAAAAACATTCCTTTCAAGTAACCACAATAAATTCAAACAAGTCCATATTTAAGGCACTAGTTAGTGACCACAAAATCCGCAACAGCGATTTGCTGATAGTTAATTCCGGCAAAGAAACCGCAGCTGTTTTAAGCAGCACGAAAAGAGGAAGAGCATGGAACGAAAGGACGGAGCACCATTTTAAAACCACAAGAGCTCACAAATGAAACCACCGGCAGCAGGCGAGAGTCGCTCTCATGAAATCAAATCTCGGAGTGCATCAACGTGATCCAGCGAACACGAAAAAGACGACGTTACTGACCGAACCACGTCAATTCCGAAGCTCAAAACGGCACGTTAAATGCGCACAGCAAAATAAACGGCCGCGTGCTGCTGAACCGAAAGCTAGTGTCGAGAAGGAAGACAGCATATGCACAAGCAAGCAGTAGTAAACTGATTAGATGTATACTTACATCAGTTCAATGTTTCGGCGCCTAGCTCACTAGCCAAGTAACCTTTCCACTACCTAAAGAAACAGCACAGTCCCAGCGCGACTTCGGAACAAAAACTAAGCAAGAACACGCCCGCATCAAGAAAACGACTCCTTCATAACCACAGCAACGACCAGTTGTAGTACGTTCCTTGACTATATTTGCTCAAAAACGATGCAGCGCTGTTCAGAAGAAAAAAAAAAAATGTGCCGATAAAGATTTCTCGCCTTCACCGTAAAATAAGGCGCGACAAAGAAGAATAAAAAAAAAAAAAAAAAGGCCATGACCAGCCGACAGCTGATTGAGCAACGCCGGTTCCCGCACGACGACGGACGACGATGGAGGCGCGGCATGTCCGTTTTCGCCGCTCGTCGATACAGGCGAAAAAGAAAAAAAAAAAAAAAAAAAAGAAAGGAAGGAGGGAAATGAAGAAAAAACAAAAAAGGCACAGCTCGCAAAAAGTTCTACCTTTGGAAGCCAGCTTGGACCGCGTTTCCTTCGTACCCGACAAAAAGCATACAGGTTCCGGGCATAGGATGAGGACCAACTTCGCGAACGAATACTACTACAGCATGCGCGAATATCGGGGATCTACGGCAGACTGACATGTCGACGGACGTTCCTTTGCTTTTCATTTCGAGAAAAAAAAAAAAAAATGAGCGAAAACAATCCAATCACTTAACGCCGCACACGTCGTCCCGAACACGAGACGGCACGCGCACGCATACGCGAGCACGCACGCAGAAAACGAAGAAGCTCACTCACCTCAACGAAAGGAACCGGCGAGGGTCTCCCGACGCTGTGGTAACAGTGTCGCTCGGCGGTTGTGTCAGCTCCAAAAGGTGATCATCTTACGCTAGCGCGCAGGAGATACCTGGAACAAATGTGCCACCGGACCCAGGGCTTGTTCACGAACGGCGTCCTCGCAGAGCGGGCAGCATCGGCAGTCGCACACCGCACGGAGTCGCGAACGAGCCTCCGACCTCCGACGACGCGACCGCTCACTTCCGCGGGAGGTGGTGGTGGGGTGGGGGAAGGACTCGGAGCGGAACTCAGTGGCGGTGCTGCTCCTCAGCGTTTGCGAAAGGCGGCCGCTGAAATGCGTAGCGCGCCGATACGGCACCCGATGCGGTTTCCCCAGCGCGGACTGGCCACATTCGCTCCGTCGCAAATGAATCGTGAAGAAACGAAGACAATTCTTTTTCTTGCACCAGCGTTAAGCCTAATACTGGATGCTAGGCTAGCTATCAGCACAGAACAATGCTTTCGGGTCTTCCCATTCGCACGGGGGGCCTAGCGAACCGCGTGGTTTGTGCGGCAGGACGGGCCGCACTACCAATGGCCCGATGCCGGAGATGGGTTTTTCGCAAAGGAAAACTCACAGTACCACCTCTGCATCTACCTGCCACTAAAACCGAGTACAAATGCATGGATCACTCCGTCCGGAATCATATGCTACAACCACAGAATACCTACAAAGCTACAGCTCCTTGCTGCTCCCGCTGCCTTGCTACTACGGGAACCACGGCGTACAGTGAGGGTAACGCCAAGGTCGCTCCCGGCGCCATTTTTGTTTCTTTGGCATTCGACTTGAATGGTAATTTTTTTCCTCAAGAGAAACAGAAGCTCTTTTGATAGATTCTAATACTAATATAACGACAACACATATTCCCGCAAACAGCGGCACTTAAGTCAATGGCAGAACAGTTGACCCCGTTAAACGGTTAAACCGGACGAAAAGATCGCTGCGTTATTGATCCCATGTTGCCATGCGTGGAATGAATGGTGAAAAGCCGAAAAGCTGCACGATTTCGTAACTGGCTGTCATGCCATGGCCATGCGTTCTCCATGCTGTAGACCGAAGGTAAATCCCCAATAATTTATACAAGCAAAAAGTATCGCTCAGCTTCGTAACTGCAATGCTCACTACGTTGGACGAAATAAACCAATGCGCAGATGCGCACTTCCGGCCCCTCAAGCCCCTTTTTTTTTTTTTTTTTTTCTGCACAATTACAAACTTTTTAAGTAACGTTTTTAAAAAATGTAAAAATAAAGTATTATTGAATTAAATTAAAATTGTAAATTTTAATAAATAATACTTTATGAAAGCGAACAAAAATGCTTTTATTAAGTTTCGGTTTCGGTGTCATAAAACTAGCCCTTTTGTGCGGCTAATCTGCGAATTCGACCTACCAAGGGCCTGGCGGCGCAATGAAATGGGCTTGCAGAACAATACCGGCCATGGCGAGCGCTCTGTCTCCAGAAACTCTAGTTCTTTTTATGCGCTTTTATATCTGTTTCGTTAAAACTTACTAAGCAACACTTGACCTATCACAAAACGCGCTCACCGCACTGAGGCATCGCACAAGAATACCGTTTCTCAACCACCACCAAAATTTAAGATCGCCCCTCGTTCGAATTCACCACAGGAGATCAAGATTGTATTGAATATTACTGAATTCGAGTTCATCATGCTGCGTTCTGGTGGATATTCGGGCTGACTAGATTTTTTTTTATTTATGCTGCGGAAACAGAGGACACAATGCTACGCCCTTGTAGAGTTAATAAGCGCCCAGCTTTATATGAAACGAATCCTGATGGGTTAGACTACTTCAAATGTGTCACCCGTTTCTGAGACTCGTGTCTACAACGAATCAGAACTTCGACTGGCCCTGACTTGCTCCAGATTGAGCTATATTTTTATATTATATTTGCTCACACACCTCGCAGGCTTCAGGGTTGTCACTCTTACAGAGAGTATGCAGGCATAGTTATCAAGAGAAGCGTGACTTCAATGTCATTTAACTATGGGAAAAGCAATCATACAACGACAAAAAGGAACAGATGTTTTAGTACGCCGGCGTTTCTTTTCGTTTGAGAACTCAGTGTACGATTCCCGGCCGAGGCGGCCGCATTCAAGTGGAGCAGAAATGCAGTATGCTAGATGGTGAGATTTCGAAGAACCTCAGATAATAGAAATCAGTCATGTAGCCTTCCACTATAGCATATCCTACAGTCACTGGAAATTTTCAAAGCATCGCATTTCATCTCCGCGCACCATCGGCCCGCTGGCTTATGCGGATCACGTGACTTCGCGTCCCGCGCAGAATACGTATCTTGTGTGGCAGTTCCTCCTTTTAGATTGTTCGTCGAAGTGTCCAAGCAAGAAATTGTAAAGCAGCATGCCTGGCAGCTTTGTATTTAGGTGCGGCAACTGAGTCAGGAAAGGCGTTCTTGCAGATCATCTTTCCTGAAGGAAAATTGATCTGAAAAGGCGGTCAATGTGGGTTCACCGAATCGTCCTGGAATACTTCGTGCAGTAAAAAAAAAAAAAAAAAAAAAAAAAAAAAAAAAAAAAAAAAAAACACCTTTTGTGCGGGGTACGCGCTGGTGCACTTGTTCCACATTTTGTTCGTTTAACCGCAAAACAAGCGCAGGAAATACTCAACGCACGCATGGTGCATGCATGTGATCTTAAAAAGGTGTTTACGTTCAAGGTGCACGTAATCTGAACAGGTGTATACAGTGTGCCGCACGTGCGCAGGAACACGCTGCGTCCATTTTGCTTGCGGAATTTTGTAAAAGTTACTCTCACAGTAAGTGAAATATATAGTCAGCTGGTAACAGATACATCTATATTCAGTTGTGCAAAAATACTTACTCTGCTTGTAATATGCGTGCGGGCACATACTCTTTTATGGATCGATGTGCGCCCGCATAACTTCCTTTTCGGATTTTTATTTTTAATGTGAACGTATCTTAAATTTCTGGTGTCCTGGTTCCCAGCAGGCTGGTGGATATCAGTATATATTGTTATATCCACTAGACTGACTGGCACAAATGTCTTGTGTCAGCAAATGGCAACTTCTGACCGCAGTGTGTCAATCCCATATGAAAGCAATGTACCTTGTCCATATCGTGCTGATTTTAATGACAGATAATGAGCGAGGTTCTAGAAAATAGGCGACACGATGGTGGCGGCGATGGAACTACGTGAGTGATACCATGTAACAAATTATAAATGCAATATTCACAACTATGCGCTATGAATGAGATGATATAAAAAACTCATATTTTTCACAATAAAGTGAGCGAGACCAGAGCGTTGTTTTCCCTTTCCTTATTAAAGGCACTGCAAAATAATTTAACGCAAACGATTGCGCTGCAGCAAGGCAGCCTACTCGGCGTTCTTGGCGCGCAGCGGCGGTGATGTAAATTATACCTTGAACGGCATTGCTGTGTAGTATATTTATTCACGCTGTCTCGGCGAAAATCTTACTTCACTTTTATTCCATGCCCATCTAGCTCGTCCTCCGTCCTGTCAGCGTTTCAGACCACCCCGTCTTCCCTGTCTTGCGCAGCAGCGCCGACGTATACGGCAGTCTCAATGACTTACGAATATATACATGCACGCTACCGCGATTGTTGCAGACATGCTGGTTCACACCCGGCCACTTTATCATGTTGTAACCCCATTGCACCGCGCGCAGAACACGAAGTGATCCAAACGGCCAGGGGTCTGCGAGTGCAGGCGACCCGCAATTTTCGCCGATCCGCTCATATACGTAACATTTTCCCATGATTGCTGACTACAGTAATAAGTTAGCAACCACACAATCGCTGTTGACTATTCTGAATAAACATGCCAAAATTTTCCAATTTTGCTAGGCTTAAAAACATATTCCAAGCCTACGACTGCAGTCACTCACCGTTCGGACGGCGGCCGGGCCCGGATGACTAGAAGGAAAATGGCACCCATAGACACCTTTGCAGTACTCCGAAAATTTTCAAGTGTCTCTACCATTTCCCTGTTGGCAGGACGACAGGTGCAGTCAGGCATGTAAAATCTATCAATTTATAACTATCAATCCGCCCCCCTTCCCCAACCGTTTCTTTTTTAATTCGAACCTAACAACGAACGTCATTCTCATGTTTCGTATCCACTGCCTTTAAAAGGTTGAACTGCTCTAGTCTTACGGTTCGGGCGCGGCGGCTCAGTGGTTAAGACCCGGGTCCCATTTCGGCCGTAGCAGCCGCGTTTGCACGATGCCGAAACGCAAGGCGCACGCATACTATGCGGTTCGAGGGCATGGTAAATAAATTCGATTGGTCGAAATTATCCGCAGCGCTTCACAGTGTTTCACATAGCCTGCATGTGTTGCTTTTGGACATTAAATTATATAAACCATAAACAAACCACAAACCGTATACTTATGGGCCTCGGATATATGAAGCACTATGGTGAATGGTTCCTGATCACTTGCTATCGTTGCACCAAAGTCTAAGCTTTTTCTGCATTTATCCTGCATAAAGGCTCCCAGTGCGACTGCCAATTAGATCCACGAATTCGCGCGCTCACCACTCGAATGCCAGAAGTGAACGTACTGGAATGTTTTGCACGCGAAACAAGATAACCAAAAAAGCAAAATTTCAACAAACAAGGACATGATAACTCTAGGAATAGAGATTAAAGGGCCAACCACATGGCACGAACTTTCTCTGCGAACTTCATGCGGCGCGGCGGAACGCCGACGCACCGTCGCCGTGCCGAACCACATGCAGCGAAAAACTGGCGGCGTCGGCAGCGTCGGCGCCCGAGTGAGAAAACTCACGACCTGAGTCCGATTCAACAACTCACTTTTCACACTAAATGACATTTCAAGAGCAACATATAAATAAGCTAGCGTCTCAAATTGCGCCCGATAACGCTTGTATACTGCCTCCGAGTGTACGTCCGACGCCGTAGCAACAGCGTACTGCAGGCGCGTCTCTCTGAAGCAGGGTTTGAGCCAGTGTTGAGCGGAACGTCGAAAAAGCTCCCGCTTCAGCTGTGTAATCAGAGCAGGCAAAATCGCAACGCTCACAGCACCTTATGGCTAGACCTTACCAAAGCAGTGCCGCCCGCTGGCGCGGCGGACGACAGTGCTCTGTCGTGCGCTGCTCCCTAGTCGTAGCTAGGCCTATTTTGTTTCGCATCGATGGTACAGCACTACATGAAACGGCGCTATGAAATTCATTCGTGCTATAGTAAATGGTCTTCTCATAGAACTGCCTAAATCTCAATCCCATTCTCTAACAATAAAAGCAAAACTTGATTAACTTCGACACCACTTTTTAGCGGAGGCGGCGTTCAAGCGGATCGGAGCAGTCGTGCCGCGACGGCGGCAGATGATTGTGAGCAGAATTTTGCCATTTTGCTTGCATCGCAGCTGTCACTTCAATATCAGCCACTCGGTACGGCACAGCGATCCTCAGGAAGGATTCAGTATTGACCTTTCGCTTATTATCTACGGAAGTAACAAACTTTAGCACACTTTTCTAAAGTTTTGCGTATCGTCGGCGCTCACGACTCGGAGCTGCAGCCGGCGCGGTGCGGCAGCAAGTGCTGCCATCTCACGGTGGTCGCGCCCAGGAGCGGCCGTTCGCCCGCCGCCGCCGAAAATATCTGGCCCGGCTTGATAGCCTGCGAACGGCCGCCGAGCGGCAGTTCGCAAGGTTTGCCGCGGGAAAATCGCTACATGTGGGTCGGCCTTAAGGCTGCTTGCCAACTGTGAAATTACGTTAGTATGCAAATACTCAGTTCACTGTCCCTGGTATCAATTTGCTACCTCAACTATTAAAAACAGGAGGGGGGGGGGATAATTTCGCTCACAGAGACTGTGTATAGGGAGAGGAGGGACACATCTCGTTGCCGTTATCACGTTTCTGCTAAATGTTAGCGCTTTCTTCTTCCCTGTAACTTTTTAATGACTTCCAAAGTGGTTCTAACGTTCGCCCAGAAGCGGGAGATGGAATATCACCTATAGATGTTTAGTAATATTTCTATCGCATTCGCTTCCTGCAGAAGACAAAGATAAAATGCTCGCCAATACGAGCTGGATGTGCCTGTAGAGGGGTTGCCAGCTCTGGACGTTAGCTGGCGCTCAAGTTTTGTCGCGGATGATGAGCCCAGTTCTCCTACCAGAAAGACATTTTCCGCGAGTTAGTAAGAATGCACAGTTGATGCAATATTTCTGTGCAAACACTGCGCTACCTGGTTGCTTACATGGGAGTCGGCATCTCCGTGGATCGAGTTCTACCATGTTGTTTTCGTCGCTTTAATTACTTTCAGCCCCTTCCAGCACGCTGGCATACGACGCACAAACTTGACAGAGTAGTTTCAACAGCAGTCAGGAGGATAGCGTGCGTATGATCGAGTTTCGACTCGAATGACAATACGACACTGCCGATGCGCTTCTATTTGTGGCTACTTTGTAATAACGAAGCGGTGGTGAGAGTGCGGTTGCGTAGAAGGGAAGCCTTTAGAAAGAATAAAGTGCGTCTGCAGTACGCATGTGTCCGATTCATAAAGACAATGTGTCAGGTCTGTTTCTCTGATGCGTCAATTATGTCACCATTATATCCTCGTTTGAACAAGGCTAGCATCTTACGGTCTACTTTTATCGCTATTAAATACGTTGTCTCGCGTCTAAAAGATCTTTGGGATTGTTTGGTGCGCATCGAAGAGAAAAGTCAAAATTCCACGGGGATCCTCAGATCCATGTTGTATTGTCAGGTGGTGGTGACCAGGGTTGATGACACAAATGAAGACACAGGCTTGATGGTACTGAAATTAACTCTTTATTGGGCTGACTTGCGCCCGCAAAAGAACTAAGCAACTCGGCGGCGGCGATAGCAACAAACGTGTTGGTCGATCGTCGAACAAAGAATGCTCGTCACACTCGTCAACGCTCAATTTAAAAGCTGCACAGAACAATCTAGATAACGTCGCAAACAGCTACCAGCACGGGCTGGAACATTGTGGAAAGACACCCGAGTGGCCGGAACCTTCGAGACAGATCTCAGTGCATCTTGCGCTACAACGAAACTGATAAAGATGTGACTCGCGACATCGAGCATTAACAAACAAAGATTACGGAACTGATACGCGGTCCAGAATCAGAGTGATAAGCCTGTATGCCGGCGGCTGTTAAAAAACAATTACAGTTTTGAAGGTTTCGCGGCATTATACTCCCCCCCTTAAAAAAACATCGCCTCGATGTTCCAAAACAAAGAAACTTAAACATAAATACTGCGAAGTTTAAACACCACAGATTCTTTAACGCGCGTAATATGGCTTCAGTCGTACAACATGTACAATTTCTGGGCGTGCGCGTCGCCGTTGTGATGCTGACATTCCGTCGGGAATGACTTCATAGTCCAGTGGTCCGACGCGGCGAATGATTTTGTACGGCCCAAAGTATCGACGCAACAACTTTTCACTTAATCCGCGACGGCGAATCGGTGTCCAAACCCACACTTGGTCTCCTGGATTGTACTCTGCGTGGCGTCGTCGTAAATTGTATCGTCGGCTGTCGGTGCGCTGCTGGTCTTAATACGCAGCCGTGCGAGTCGTCGGGCTTCCTCTGCACGCTGCAGGTAGGTGGCGACGTCAAGGTTGTCGTCACTGGTTACGTGCGGTAGCATTGCATCGAGCGTCGTCGTGGGCTCCCTGCCGTACACAAGCTTAAACGGGGTCGCTCTGGTCGTCTCCTGGACTGCCGTGTTATACGCGAAGATCACGTACGGCAAGATGGCGTCCCAGGTCTTGTGTTCAGCGTCGACGTACATGGCGATCATGTCCGCGATAGTTTTATTCAGGCGCTCCGTAAGGTCATTGGTCTGGGGATGGTACGCAGTTGTTCGTCGATGGCTTGTGTGACTGTATTCCAGGATGGCTTGCGTCAACTCTGCCGTAAACACCGTTCCCCTGTCCGTGATGAGCACTTCTGGCGCGCCATGTCGCAAGAGAATTTGTTCAACAAAAAATTTGGCGACTTCTGCCGCGGTACCATTTGGTAGTGCTCTTGCTTCGGCGTAACGGGTAAGGTAGTCAGTGGTCACGATGATCCACTTGTTACCCATAGACGAAGATGGAAAGGGGCCGAGGAGATCCATCCCAATTTGTTGAAAGGGCAGGATTGGGGGCGGAATCGGGTTTAGTAGTCCTGCTGGTCTGATCGGTGGCGTCTTGCGTCGTTCGCAGTCACGACACGTCTTCACGTAGTGGACAACTTCAGCATGCAGTCGCGGCCAGTAATACTTCTCCTGGATTCGACGCAACGTGCGCGCAAATACGAGATGGCCTGCTGTTGGCTCCATCGTGCAACGCCTGCAGAATTTCCTGCCGGAAGTTTTTAGGCACTACAAGAAGCTGTGCGGTTTTGTTGGTTGCGAAGTTCTTCTTCACTAGGAGGCCATTGCTTAACACGAACGATGATAAATGTCGCCTGAACACACCAGGAGGGGAAGTGGTCTTTCCTTCTAAGTAATCGGCTAGCGCTTTCAGCTCAGGGTCAGATCGCTGTTGTTCTGCGAAACTGCTGGCGCTTACCGGTCCCAAAAAGGCGTCGTCGTCATCGTCCTTTGGAGGAGCGTCGACGGGAGTGCGTGATAAGCAGACTGCGTCGGAGTGCTTCCGGCCCGACTTGTAGACTACAGTCAAGTCAAATTCTTGAAGTCGTAGGCTCCATCTGGCAAGGCGGCCGGAGGGATCTTTCAAATTAGCCAGCCAGCAGAGCGCGTGATGGTCGCTTACAACCTTGAATGGTCGACCGTATAGGCATGGACGAAACTTAGAAGTAGCCCAGATGATCGCAAGGTACTCCTTCTCGGTCGTCGAGTAATTGACTTCGGCTTTTGTGAGGGACCTGCCTAGCGTAGGCGATTACTTTCTCCTGTCCGGCACTCTTCTGGACGAGAATGGCTCCTAGGCCCACACTGCCCGCGTCGGTGCGAATTTCGGTCTCGGCGTTTTCATCAAAGAGGCCAAGTACAGGAGGGCATTGCAGGCGACGCTTAAGTTCGTCGAAGGTTTCTCCTTGCGGCGCTTCCCATTTAAAAGGTACGTCAGCCTTTGTAAGCTGCGTCAACGGTTCGGCGATCCGCGAAAAGTTTCTTACAAATCGTCGATAATAAGCGCACAGCCCAAGGAATCGGCGCAGCTTTTTTGTCGGCAGGCGGTGGGAATTGTGCGTTTGCAGCTGTTTTCTCCAGGTCTAGGCGAATACCGTCCTTGCTAACGATGTGACCTAGGAACCGGAGTTCTTTGTAGGCGAAGTGACACTTCTCTGCTTTTAGCGTTAGTCCCGATGACTTGATGGCTTCCAGCACTGTCTGTAGTCGTTTTAGGTGGTCTTCAAAGTTTGACGAGAAGACAACAACGTCGTCCAAATATACCGAACAAATTTGCCACTTCAAGCCTGCCAGGACTATGTCCATTACTCCTTGAAATGTGGCTGGTGCGGAGCAGAGGCCAAATGGCATCACCTTGAACTCATAAAGACCGTCCGGTGTGATGAATGCGGTCTTCTCGCGATCTCTTTCGTCGACCTCAATTTGCCAATATCCGCTTTTCAGGTCCATCGATGAGAAGTACCTTGCATTGCAGAGCCGGTCGAAAGTGTCGTCGATGCGGGAAGCGGGTAGACATCCTTCTTCGTTATGCTAATCAAGCGGCGGTAATCGACGCAGAAGCGAAGTGTGCCGTCTTTCTTCTTCACAAAGACGACTGGTGCCGACCAGGGGCTGTTCGATGGCTGGATTACGTCATCACGCAGCATTTCCTCAACTTGATCGCGATTGGCCTGGCGTTCTCGCGGCGATACACGATAAGGGATTTGGCGCAGAGGTCGGGCATGTTCGTCCGTTATTATGCGGTGCTTGGCCAGTGGTGTTTGTCGTACCTTCGATGATGACGAGAAGCACTCCCCGTAGCTTCGAAGCAGACTGAGAATCTGGTCTTTCCTGCTGTGGGTCAATGCCGGGTTGATGTCAAATGTGGGCTGACGGAATAGGTTCGATGAGTCTTCCGGCGTTTGGTCGCGGAGGGTGAATACATCTTTGAGGTCCTCTAATTCGTCGAGAAAAGCGATCGTCGTGCCCTAGTTGAAATGCCGGTATTCTTCAGTGAAGTTTGTTACGAGCACCTGAGCTTGTCCTCTCTGGAATTTCGCGATGCCTCTTGCGATGCCGACACCTCGTTCCAAGAGCAATTGGATATTTCCTTCGACGATGCCTTCAGTGGTTTCGATATTTGCGCTACCTACGCTGACTGCGACGCTGGATCGGGGCGGCACGGTCAATTCTTCGTCGAGGACGTTTAGAGCGACGTGTTGCGTCGAAGGCGTTGTAGCAGGTATGGCATTGTCTGCAGAAAGTTTGATGAGCTTGGATCGGAGGTCGATGATAGCCCTATGTTTAATTAGGAAGTCCATACCTAAAATCACGTCTCGGGAGCACTGCTGCAAGACCACAAAGTTGGTGGGGTAAGTACGCCCATATACGGTTATTATTGCAGTGCATCGTCCCGATGGAGTAATCAGGTTGCCACCTGCAGTGCGAATCAACAGGCCATCCCAAGCGGTGGTAACTTTCCTAAGCTGAGAGGCTAACGGTCCACTGATGACTGAATAGTCAACTCCGGTGTCTACTAGGGCAGTGACTCTGCGACCGTCGACATCAACTGCAAGGTCACTTGTTCGCGTCCTCGCATTGCACGTGGGCCTTAGTGTCCGATCTCGGCTCCGTCGTTTCTTCAGGTCATGGCCGGGGCATACCGTTATTATTTCGCTGGGCGGCGGTGTTGGCTTGCACTCTGGTCGTGTTGTCGTCGATGTCGTCGTGTGGAGCGGCGATAAAATGGTTGCGTCGTCGTTACAGGTAGTCGGCGGCGGAGGATCTTCGTCTTTTCGCAATCTCACCTCCAAAGGTTTCTGCAGTTAGTTTCCCCTACGGGGGCTAGGAGACCATCCTTGCACGTAACTGCGGCCCAGCGACGCAAATCGGGCATTGTACGGCGATGGGGAGCGTGATAGACGCCTTGGCGACGAGTGCTCTCCGCTGCGCAGGAAGTCGTTGATTTCCTGTGGTCGCTCGTCAGGACGGGGACGTGGGGCGTCGACAGCGAAACCACGGAAGCCGATCCGCCTGTACGGGCAGTGACGGAGGATGTGTCCTGCCTCACCACAATGGAAGCAGAGCGGTCGGTTGTTTGCTGTCCTCCAGGCGTCGCACTTTCTGGGGCTTGGGGGTCGTTGGTAGGCTTGGCGGGCGGGGGCCAATGGGCGGTTTTCAGGAACAGGACGGCAGCGGCGAGGGCTCGGAAAGTCATCACGTCGGGGCGCAGGGCGACGTAATACAGCAGAGTAGTTCGTCGCTGTTGCCTCTTGTGCTGGAACAGTAGCAGCCGTCGCTTGAGGAACGCCTAGCGCCTGCTGGATTTCTTCACGGACGACGTCCGCAAGCGTCGCCACCTAGGGTTGTTGCAAGGATGGCATCAATCGGCGGAGCTCCTCTCGCACGATCTCCCGAATGAGGTCCCGAAGGTTCTCCCCGCTTGCAGATGCGCTGGGGTAGTGGCTTAAGTAGTCCGGTTGAAGTGGTCGCTCGTAATGGCGCATCCGGTTGTCCAACGTCTTCTCGATGGTAGACGCTTCTGTTTCAAATTCCTCCACAGTTTTTGGCGGAATTCGGACAAGACTTACAAAAAGCAATTCTTTAACGCCTCGCATTAAAAATTTGACTCTCTCACCTTCGGTCATATTAGGGTCGCCGCGGCGAAGGAGGCGCTTCATCTCCTCAACGTAAGCCAGGACAGGCTCGTTAGGGAGTTGGAGTCATGACTGAAGGAGGGCCTGGGCTCTTCCCTTTCGGACGACGCTTGAAAAGGCAGTCAGAAACGCTTCCTTGAAAGTCTCCCAATCCTTCATAGTTGCCTCATGATTTTCGAACCAAACTCGGGCATGTCCTTGAAGAACAAAGTAGACTTGCCTAAGTTTCACGGCGTCGTTCCAGCCTTTGAATTCTGACACACGGTCGAAAAGGTCCATCCAGTCTTCCGCATCTTCACTGGGCAGTCCTTGGAATATGGGGGGCTCCCTGGGCTGCACGAAGACGACTGGTGCTATTGACTGGGCCATTTCTATAGTTGATGCCTTCCGGTATCGAACGGGGTCAGGCAGCATACCGTGTTCGGGCTGATAGGCCTTGGAGTCGGCGGCTGGCTCGGTGACCTGTAGGCTGGTCTCACAGGGTGACAGGAACAAGGCTGATGTCTTCGCTTGGAGGATCAAGGGCAGCACCTCCACCAGATGTCACGTGGTGGTGACCAGGGTCGATGACACAAATGAAGACACAGGCTTGATGGTACTGAAATTAACTCTTTATTGGGCTGACTTGCGCCCGCAAAAGAACTATACTCGGCGGCGGCGATAGCAACAAACGTGTTGGTCGATCGTCGAACAAAGAATGCTCGTCACACTCGTCAACGCTCAATTTAAAGGCTGCACAGAACAATCTAGATAACGTGGCAAACAGCTACCAGCACGGGCTGGAACATTGTGGAAAGACACCTGAGTGGCCGGAACCTTCGAGACAGATCTCGGTGCATCTTGCGCTACAACGAAACTGATAAAGGTGTGACTCACGACATCGAGCATTAACAAAGATTATGGAACTGATACGCGGTCCAGAATCAGAGTGTATGCCGGCGGCTGTTAAAAAAACAACAAATACAGTTTTGAAGGTTTCGCGGCAATATCAATGTAAGAACAAAAAGATTATCTGTGGGCTTCAAAGCGATATTACGCAATGAAGTCAAGCGCCAATCGTAAAAATATCCTGCACGGAAACAGGAGGACCTGCAGACACGTAGCCTCTTATTCGGTAGTAAAAGGATCCTTCCCGATGCGATTAATATATCTTATTGTGATTAACGCAGTATCCACATATCAATTCCTAAGCGGAGGTGGAAGCCTGTTGTTTGGAGGACGCTGCCACAATCAGTTTTCCCGAGGCTGCCATACTGAGTGCCTGCTGCTTTAAAGGAAAGCATCAAGTATCGAAGTGAAAAGAAAAATCTAATTTAGCATATGTTCCTGCAAAAGGCCGTGCAAGCGTCGTGTTAAAAGTCTTAATGTACTTGCTTACCTAGAGTGGAAAAGAATACCTGTGTCGCTTAGGAATGCGCCAGTATGCTACAGCAATGCGCAGAGAGCTATTCCGCCCAGACAGTTTGTGTGGATAAGCGTTTGCTTGTCTATCTTTTGTTGAACAAAAAATTGTTGAGGTTTAAGCATAGCTTGAACCTATAGTTTTGGATGAATTAGGAAGCTTCGTCTTATAGTAGACGCGATAGCATCTTTAACACCGCCTTTTCATTCCGCGAATATTTTGATATTTTTGTAGCGAAAGATACACTAGGCTAGTAGAAGCGCAATTCACGGAGCCAGGCAGAGGTCCCTACTGAGCATGCGTCGTTGCCATGGCAACCAGCTGCGGCATTCCAGAGGTGTTCGCCGCTGCGCTGGCGGAGAAAGGTAGCGGCGTATACCAGCGGATGCGCGCGCTGGGGCGGAGGGAAGAAGGGTTTAGTTTCCGCACTGTCCGCGCGCCGCCGCAGAGAGCTGACCGAGTGGAACAGGAAAGCGACCGCCAGCATCGCATGCGCAGGACATGAAGGTGGATTCTGCCCAGAACATCGGTGAACATTGATGCGTTCAACGGAACGCTGGTTGTTTTCGATGCAAGCTCGGTCGTCCGCAGTTCAAACTTTCGCTCCACATTCGGTTCAACAGCGTTGAGCACTTCTATTTGTTGCTTAAGCTGGTTTTTGGGGAAAGGAAGGCGCTGTATCTGTCTCACTTTTGCGTGGACACCTACACTTAACTAAGGTCAAGGCCACACTGCCTTTTCATTCCGCGATTATTTTTTAATTCGATTGTCGGGGAAAGGAAGGCGCTCTATAGCTGTCTTCACTAAAGGTCTTTCGGACCCATCGAGGCGAAACCCTTATTATTTGCACCCCGTGCATTTTTTGTTGCGACCTGAACCTGGATTAGATTTCTCAAATGAACATCAATCTTACCTATAAGCCAGCTTTGTATAATGCTTATTACGCATAAATCAAAGATTGCAGAAGAAGCAACCGACAAAGCATGAACACATGTAAGCAGAAATGTGGAATGATAAGTCAATGACAAGGAAGAAAAGAAGAATTATTAACTGTTACCAGCAATAATCAACGAAGCTATCAACGAAATTAATAGCCGATTCGCTCGGGACGTATCGAGTGCTCAACAGACTAAAGAAGGAAGCAAGACAGAACGTTTGCGACGTTCGATACACGAGCGACGTTCGATACATTTCGACGTTCGATACATTTCGTTCCCCGCTGTTGCTTGCTACTTTCCTTGGCCTAAAAAAAGATCATATTTGTACGACACGTGAGGCACATGCAGCAAACTATATGCGTTTGTTGCTCAATCTGCTATAGAAACGCGCAGTCTTACTTTGCATCTAAAGAATGGCAATTTTCTTTTCTCTCAATTTAGTGCAATTGCTCACGCTTGCGCGCCTTCACTGCAGGTGTCGAGATACCAGCATTACCAGCAATACAAATCAGTTTGGTATTTTATGCCACGGGTAGAAGGACGCCTTTCTCCACTGTTATTCAATCTTCGTCCATAACAGTTGCTGAACATTTTCAGCAGAATTTTAAGCTGGTTTCCCTGGCTGTGACATTGGTTTCAGTGGCGTAGCCTGTCTTATCTGCGTTACGCGCCCATAAACTATATGGCTATCGCGCTCTTCTCGCATTGGAGACGGCGTCTTCGCTTGTGCAGAAATGAATGGCAGCGCCGCGCATCTTTGCATTGTAATGTTTTTTTTTTCCATCTCACGTTATTTGTAACAAGAAAAAACACATCTTAATCTTTCTTATTCATAAACGACTTTCTCGCTCTCACCGACTAAGCAGTTTGTTTTCTTTTTTCGCACGCCTTGCACGCCTGTAGAATAATATGGTGGAAATATACGAAAAGTAACAAAAAATATAGCGTCGGGTGGGCATCAAGTACTTCGGGAAACTGAGTAACGTGACCCATGGCTAATGAAAACACTGGCTTACAGGAGGAGGAAGGGGAAAAAATATCGCTGGCAGCCGCCGACAGTGGAAAATTATTCTAGTTTCGTGCTTACTCAAGCCATTGGTCGATCAATGCAGTTTTGATGCGGGGGAGGTAAGTGAAAATGTTTATTAGAAGAGACCTCCGAAAAATGGCGAAATCGGCACAGTATTTAGAGAGGGAAAGAAAAAAGCTTTTAATAGAGCGCTGCTATTTCGAGCCTCGAGTGAATTCCTGTTTAAAAGAAGGCTGCAGGCGGATGCAAATGGGCTGCGAACGCACTGAGAGTGGTTCCGGCTGCGCTGACTGCAACGGCGAGCCGCAGAGGGGGACGCGCGGTTAAAAAAAGAAAAAGGGAAGGACATTAGAGAGATTTAGCAAAGCGGAGACGTACTGGCGCAGACATATACTGGTTTACCGGACGCCTTCTGCCCACGCGCACTGGAATAAATTTGGCAAGGTGTGGCCAAAGCGCGCGCAGCCTGCGTGCGGCAAACCGCTATACGTCTACGCTAGTGCGTCTTCTGTATGCTGGAAACTTCTATTAAATCTACATTTTTAAGCGCATCACGATGACTGTCGTTTGCTGAATTCCCTTGAGTGTCCTCGTTTTCGTACGCCCACTTTGCTACTCGCTCACTCACCACTCCTTATGTGGCTCTATTATCGCACACATAGGATACCCCGGGTGGCCACCTTATTGAGATCATAGTGAGCGGTACTGTTATGGCGCCTGGAGAGTGAGGTGTGCAGCGGCGAAAAGGGGAAGGTGGAAGTGTAAGGTGTGAAGCAAAGGAGGACTTGTGGCTGTGGGAGTCGCGAGCGAAAAGTGACGAGCATGTCCATGGCATTCGGGAGTTAGCAGGTCCCACGGATCGCAGGCATGGAGGTTGTATAAGGCTGATACCTAAGTGTCGAGCTGCCAACCCGGTAGTTGTCAGATGGGAAGGGGACATAGGAATCGAACCCAGGTCCCTTGGATACGTGCCATATCAGAGGTGCAACTTCAAGGCCACGCAGGGATGTTCGGGGCGGATTGGTTAAATCGGGGCGCTTTAAAACAGTCGATTAGTTTCTCGAATGATTTGGTAGCTTACGAGTACATTTGTGTGTGATGTAATAGGAGCACAAGTTGCAGAGAGTAGAAACTAGCAACGTGCGAGAACGGGAACGTGAATCGGAGGGTGGAACCGCAGATGGGTGTGGTCTCACATTTCCTTAAAGGCGGAACTCCAAGGAATACGCAAATTATGAGCGCTGAAATGTGTTTGCGCATTAGACTAACGCGACCACGAAGCGCCAGCTGGAGGCGACGTCGTCGGAACGTGGCGCCGGCAGGCGCCATGAAAGCGCCTCCTTTACACCACTCAAGAAGTGGGAGACAATTGAGTGTCATTTGAAGGACAGTTATGAGGGACAGTATATACCATGAGTATATAGGCTCAATCTGCACGTGTATGGAAACGTGTCTGTCAATTTCTTTACCACAGCATATTGCAAAACTAAAATCCTCGAATACTGCGGTCAAACTTCTCATTACCGAGTATCCTATAATTATCGGTCAGTTGTTTTCCTCTAGCTTTAGGTATCCGCTGATGCTTGAACTTTTGCGTAGACTGCGATTTTCTTGAACTAAACTCTTCCTTGGCGCTTTGTTTAACCCTTAGCTTCTGGTATCACATGGTATCACAAAGCAGAGGGGGGGGGGGGGGGGGGGGGGGGGAGCTTCTCATTTCAGATGGGAAGGTGAGATGGGAATCAAACTCTCCAAGACTTGCATTTCTAGTCAGATATGCTGCCACTATGTCACGCAGGCGCGTCCATCCGACTTGTTTAAAGCTAGGCTTTACATCCATGTGCGATGGTCATTCACATATTAGAGTAGCTTAGGACTGCATGCTAAAGCATATGCGTGAGATAATGTACAGGCACAAATGAAATAAGTAGCGATGAAGTGATTTGCAGAGCACACGTACGCGAAAGGAGATACGGCAAGGGGAGCGGCGAACGGGAGCTTTTAACGCCGTCGTGTCATATCCCTTCCTTCTCCCCTCTCCCACCCCCGATTTTTTGTCTAATGCGTTAGCTTTAAAAGTCTCATATTTGAAGGCGAAGATTAAGTGTCCCTCCCAACTGACTTTTTTTTTTTTTCTTTCTTTCTAATGCGATAGCGTTTAAAGTCCCATTCTGCAGGAAACCCAGCGTTATCGGCATTATGACCTAAAAATCGCGGACGTGGCTTTGGGAGGTGGTGCTTGGCAGCTGACATGGCCGAGCCCTGGTTTTTTGATGGTTTGTGCGACTCAACGAGACCACACGTTAACGGTAAGTTGTGAGGAGCTGCCAACACGGGTTGCTCGACTGAGGTGGAAACAGCCGGAGGCACAAATTAAGGGATTGGTAATTAAGCGAGCGGAAAATACATGTACGCGAACATGGAACCGCGAAAGCAGATGAAGCCTTTAACGCAACCGCGTCATACCTTGACAGGCAAAGCTAGAGTCTTCCAGTTAGTGGTGAATTTTTCTTAACATTTTGAAAGCACCATATAGCTTAACCTCAAGAATTAACTAACCAATCCCTTTGGAATTCAAAATAGCTATTTATATATCAGTTGTCTGGATTTCTAACTCATAAGCGCACGGGAAATTTCGGTGCATCAGATTCCGGTAAATTTTCTTTACTTTCTTTTTTCAAGTTTGTACCAATATATTGCGCTTCAGCTTTATACATTCGCTCATGTACGCGCTCTCCAGTAATAGATGTATGCGCCCCGTCCTAACCAACGATAAACCTGTATCAGTGCTTGAAGCGGTCCTGACCAGCGTTTTTTTTTTCTTTTTTTTTCTCACCATTATTGATTACCGCTACCTCATAACTACTTGAACTAAGCGTTCATTGTGGCGACATATGTGCCTAGCGTTAATGTGGTACAAGCTGTCATTAGTTTCCAGGTTGTCGCTTACCCTAGAAATCGGGCATATAACTGCTTTTAGCAATGTGATACATGGCACCGGTGCAGCCATACAGTTTTCACCTATATGGTTTGATCATTGATTCATGTCCCCCTCAAGCATCTGATGGTGCACGACGGCTGTCGTTATTTCTTCGTTTTACGAGCGTGGCCCGTATATGGCCTTTCACTGCAGGCTCTGAACTGCGTCCGCCAGAAAATTCCTGCCTTCGTAGCGTAATGCATTTAACATTGCCGCGGCAACTCTGACGAAAGGCGACCGATGCAAGCCGCCGTATGGACTTTTCACGTGTGCCCCGCATCGCGTGAGACACAGGAAGCCAAGGTGGCACCTCGTCAAGCGCTGGGCGGCTATTAAGCTGTTTTCTATGAACAATGACGAGCCGTATCCCAGCGTCTTTAGCGGAGTCTTCTAGCACCAGAGAGGGGGGCAATGGCCGCGAGCGCAAAGACAGCCCGACGCACCCGGCAGACGCCGGAAGAGAAAACGACGGCATTGGTGGCAATGTTATGCTGACGCGCCCAGGAAAGCGCGAAGAGCAACGGCGAGCATCCGGGCAGCACGCGTCGCCGCGGTGGTGAGTGAGACCACGGTGATGTAAGCTTGCCGCTAGGTGAGCTCGTTACCGTGCAGCGCGGCATTCGAAAGGGGGCCGCGCCGGAGCACCGACGCAAACACAGTGCGGCCTGTGAAACCAATTTTGCTACGCGTGCTAGCTGTGCGCAGTTGGCCGCGATTCAGGCTTAACGTGCTGTCGGTATCGCTGCCTAGTTCGAGGCTGAAAAACTATATCAATACCGTGAGTTAGCATAAGGTGCCACTAACCTACATTAGCGGTTAATTTAACCCGTCGGGGTGACGCAGTGGTTACGAAGCTCGACTACTGTTCCCAAGGGTGTGGGATCGAATCCCGACCTCGGCGGCCGCTTTTCGATGGAGGCGAAAAGCAAGGCGCCCGTGTGCTGTGCGATGTCAGTGCACGTTAAAGAACCCCAGGTGGTCGAAATTTCCGGAGTCCTCCACTACGGCGTCTCTCATAGCCTGAGTCGCTTTGGGACGTTGAACCCCAAAAACCAAACCAAACTTAATGTAACCTACAGTGTTGTCGGTGCGGTCTAGCTCTTTACAGAAGAGGGCACATGATGGAACAGCCCGGCGAGGAGAAAATTCAGGTCGCTACATGCAGCTTTGAAGGTCTGCGACTACGGCAGAAACCCGCGAAGAAATTCGTGTAGATTGATCGAAGGGCTGCACAACTCCAGGTAGCCTCTATAGCGCTATCTCAAAAAAAGGCAGACACGTCCGTCAACATTTAGCTTCTGGCCAACAATCCAGAGGGAATGCGCTTCGCGCTCTATTATGTTTTCCTTTGTTTAAGCGAATAATTGGCACAATACGCAACCTGCGCACATCTTCAAGGAATGTATACTGTTACAACGATCACTATAAATTAAATGCGTGATTGTTGTAGATATACGTAAACTGGACGTTCTATAAGGAGCGACTCAGGCTATGAGAGACGCAGTAGTGGAGGGCTCCGGAAATTTCGACCGCCTGGGGTTCTTTAACGTGCACTGACAGCGCACAGTACGCGGGCGCCTTGCAAGTTCTCCATCGAAAAGCGGCCGCCGCGGCCGGGATTCGATCCCGCATCCTTGGGCACAGTAGTCGAGCGCCCTAACCACTGATCTACCACGGCAGGGTGTGCCTAAAGATGAGCAGTTTGTAGAATGTTACAAGTGTGAGAGTGTCTATCACTTTGGACAATGGGTTGGTTTAACTGTCAAATCTCAAACCGTAGAATGAGGCTGCGAAGAAAAATTCGGCGTGCCCATTACAAAACAGTACTGCAGGCACTGACACCAGTAGTAAAAAGAGTAATAGTTCTAAAAGAGGTATTGAATTTGCCCTTGTGGCAATTAGCTAAAAGCTAAAAAGGTCATTGCCCTTTGCCACGAAGAAGTCCACGATGTTCGATGAAATTTGAGCAAAGTATACTGCCATCAAAATACCGATAAGCTTAAAAGTCAGGGCGCGGTCATAAAACCCGAATCAAATTGCCGGAGCAAGTTTGAAAAACACACGAGCTTGAATTCTGAAGCAGGTTGCTGAACTTGGAACTGCATGACATATAGAGAACACAGGATGAATATCTGAAGATTCTATTGAATGGCGTGTCTGATAAACTTTGAGTGCCTCACTTCATGGCATCTGATATTGCAACTGTTTATCAAATTTTAGCCGAACGTGATATGGAGCTAGATATCATTGTCTGCTTCATGAAGAGGGCGATACGATAAATGTGGGTAGCCAGCCATGCAGTTAGCCAGCCAATGCATGACTCAATAGAGAACCGCGCCAAGAAACGAAATGCTGTGCCAACGATAAAGGCTACACGTGTACGTTTATCAGTATGCAGACGGAAAGATTTCAACGTGTTAATAGAAAAACCTATGTCGGCGTTTTGAGTGAAAAATTATGGGTATTAAACGTGGTAGTTGTTAGATGAGATGACCGTGCACTGACTGGTCGTCGGGTGGCCGAGTTTGGAGGCACCGTCAACTTCGCCTTTGAGATGGGAAGACGAGATCGGAATCCATGCCCTCCTGGACGCTTGGATCGCGTGTTAATACGCTGCCCCAAGGCCGCGCAGGCACTTTCTGGTTAAAGCGCGACTTAATCGAGCCATATATGTTAAATAATTAGTCATTGGCCAAGTAGGAAAAGGCACGTATGCGAACAAAGATCCGTAAGGTGTGCCACATATGAGAACAATTAATGTTATCGCGCATATCTTTTAAGGCGGAGATTAAGAACCCCCCCCCCCCCCCCCAATTTTGTTATTATTACATCGCATCGATGTGATTGCCAAGACTGCAGTGCCATCTAACATTTTTGGTTTCACTATCCTATAGGACTCAAAGGTTTTTACTCCACGTTTATCCCCCTATTCTCTGACGTCGTGGAATCCATGTGACTCCGGAGGTTGTTGGACATCCGCGTATTCTGGCAAAACATTTACCCCGCGGGGGTGTATTTTCTTTATTGGTGTTCAATGAAATTCAAAGTGGCATGTTAGACAGGCCAATTACCAATGATTTTTAAATTTTATCAGTCTGTACATACAGGTTCGTGTTTTCTGTTTACTACTGTCGTCAAAAGGAAAAAGTCGTTATTTTCTCAGAATTTTACGATTGCTTTCTTTAATTTATCGCAGAACACAAATGCCTCTCTTCCTAAGGGTTTTAACATTCATTTATTAAAGTTTAATTCATTGTTAGAGAATTCAACATTGTTTCACATTCAAAAGCATTTTTGGCGAACAAGATGCCAACAATGTGAGTCTCTTCCAAATTTCTAGTCTCTTCTGCAAATATAGGCCAGATATAATGCGAAATCGGCGAGCATATTTCAGTGTTCATATGTGCGTATAAAATAGGACAGACAGCGTAGTGGCACTAATAAGCTACGATAGATTGTGTACCTAATGCAGCGCTCAATTCATTTTACGGTCCACTAGTAAATGCGTGATAACAGTGGCAACGCGACTGATGTTAATGAGGCATACATTGCGTTTCTCTACATACTCAGGCAACTCAGTCGTGCTTCTTATTAAAAGTGCGTAAGTTAAAGCGTAAAACCAGCACAATTTGGATGAATCCTGGGTTATGCCAAGAAATGAAAGTGAAAGACAAGCTCTACGAAGTCCTTTCAAACATGCGATCATGAAATGGCCTGAGTTTAAGAAATACAGGAATATGTGAACAGATGGTGCGCAGGACATACTACTCGATATTATTTGAAGTTAAAAATGGTCGCAATGATTTGTTCTGGTCAAGAATAAATGCATAACCAGAACATGAGAAACCACAGGTTGCTCCACGCAAAATAAAGTATAATAATAGAGTATACCATCGACAACATCTGGATGGATATATGCCTTGAACAACGTGTTTACGACCTTCACTCATACTAAACCCTCATCTGATTCTAATGCCTGCACTAATTCTCATAACATATAACACTAATCATTTTCACACCGGTTACGACAAAGGTTACCTATATTAGCCATAGGAAACCTTGATAACAGCCATAGTTTTGTGACACTGACTGCATTCAAGTAAAACTTGTGAAGCAGGTTGTCGGAATTGCAGCGCCGTTTATTGACAATTTATTTAACTCGTGCTTCATGATAAAATGCAAATAGACACATTAACGGTCCTTGATAGGAAGAGAGACAGCAGTGATTTAGGAAATTAAACCCCAGTGGCTACACTTCCTATCATCTCAAAATACTTTGAAAATGTTGTGTACATAATGTCTGATTTTATCGGCAAACACAAGCTACCTTGACCAAATCAATTTGGATTTCCTAAAGCGAGTTATTACTATTTGAACAAAAAGGACCACATCTTTGAATAAAGTTGTTCCCTCCTCCTCTTCATCTTCCAACGTAGTTTGAAAAGAAAAACCTTTGATACTTTGTTTTTACAGGCTTTTCGAAGGCATCTGAGTTATGACACTCAGACTGCGACCATTATTATTTATTTGATTTCCAATAACTTGATATCTCCATCAACCTAATATGATCTAAAAGGGCCCTACATTTTGTCAGCATAGTATATAAGCTAACTAAACCTCGTCATGCATATCTGAGGCAAACAATACATTTCTACATGCAGCAGAGAACGCACAATCGCACTCAAAAATTGGCGAGCCCTTTCAACGATTTTCTTTTTTTTTTTTTTAACTCACGTCCTCCTACGTGTCACGCGCCTGTGCATCTCGGTCAAGAATGGCTGTCGGTCGGATTTTTTTACGCATTTCGCAGCTGATGTGACCGCGGCTAGACAGCCTCAATGAGTCGGTGTGTCAGGAAGCTCCCCCGCCCGGGGAATTCCCTCGCGCACACTATCATGAGCAATATGAGCAGGAACACGCGAGCGCGTGGCAAATAGCCTCGAAATTCTACATGTTGCACGGCGGCGGCGGCGCAACATGTACCGTGCTGGCTGTAGCTCTGCGCCAAATGCCGCTGTTAACACTTTTTTAGGGCAAAAGCCTTTAATGGCTCATACTGCCACCGTTCAGTCACACTTTAGCTGTCACTCATCCTGACTTAGCCACGCCGGGCACGTGAGAAACGTGTCTAAGTTCTGCCTAGCGCCATACAAGCGTGGTTGCCATGGAGACCGCCACCGCTAGTTAGTGGTAGATAGTGACCAATAATGATAGTTAGTGGTTGTGACAGTGATGATGATGACAGAGATGACTGTGACTATAACTTCATCACCTGGTGACGTCATAACAAGTCGTGACGTGGATCTAATAACCGGAACTGACGTCATGATGACGTCACGACTGGTCATGACGTTATCAGATGATTCACGCATATAGACCAACACCGATCTGTGACGTAATCACGATGCGGCGGTGCTTGCCAGGCTGGGCCGACTGGGGGTGAAAATTAGGGCTAGCGGCCTAGGAATACATGGAAGCTAAATATTTCAAATTAGTTTTCTCATTTCACGGGGCACCTATGATGTCGTTATTCCGCAAAGAGCAACCATGAACATCCAAGAACATATAGTGAAAGTATGAGATCTTTTTACCGAGGCGAAGTATTTTTAAAACACCGCGAAACGTAGGGGGGTGCGAATTGGGAGGGCGACCCATAGAAACATGTAAACACAACTTGCCGCAACATTTTTCTCGTTTCGCAGAGCACCAGAAGTGGTAGCCGGTCGTTAAACGTTGTCCAGCGATTTAAAGAAGTGTGTGACAAAGTATGCTGCATCATTGCAGTGGCAGCTTACTTGTAAAACACCTCGTTGTCTACAATCTCAGTTAGAATCTGAGTGCGGCCCATACAAAATATATGTAAAGAACAGTTCGCAAAGAAGCTGACTTTCGCGGCTACGAAACCAGTCGTTTGTTAAGAGCTGGTGCATTATTTGAAGGCCATGAATATACGTATACAACAACATTTCGCGTCTGACATCTCTGTAAAGCATATTTATCAATAAATATGTGCCTCGCGTTTCCAGACGAAGCCCCATGTATAGGAAACGAGTTACCTTTTTTCTTGGTGAACGTCTTGTACCACGCCCCGACATCATGTTGTATGGCGGAAGTAAAAAAAAACAAAAAAAAAACATTGCAAGGGCTGGCGATTTGCACGAGCCCAGTAAAGCAGTAATGATGCCGTCGAGACATGGTTCATTTTGTAAATTGAGAGGAAAAAAACGCCAAATAACGGGCACGGCGTCATTGCGTACTGAAAACATCGATCGTGGCTAAGTAGACGGCAAGTATTAAAATGAATGAATATGTAGTTGCGTCGCGATACATGCATGCGGTGAGCAAGTCATAAGCAAACATTTTGACAGGCTCTATATTCCGACGTCCGTGCACGCGCTGCGTGGTCTGCGTCGTACGGAAAGAAGAAAAAAAAATGGAAGACCAGGAAACCGCAGACCGATATACGCCAGCCATAGTGATACCGTGGGGGAAAAGAAAAATAAACGAAAAATATTTAGCTAGCATATATGCCCGTTGATGAACTTGCGCACATCCACCTGATTCAAAATAACTTACCCTTGTCACACGGACAGTTTCGATCCTCATTGAACTCGATCCTTAATGTAGATCGAGGTTTTCACACGGCAACTTTCAAGTGCAATCGAGCTCGAGCCTGCTTGACTTCAAGCTGCTTCCTCAAGCGCTCTTGAGATTTCGAGCACACTCGAAAGCGATCGTCGACACACTCGTAGCGCACATGAGGACAATTTCGCAATGCTCATTGAAAATGCCCGTGTAGCATGGGATGCTTCAATCCTTCCTGAAAACTTCAATGCAGATCGAGTTCAAAGAAGATTGAAAGTGACAGTGTGACAGAGGTATAATTGTATGCCTGGACGGTCTCTGCAGTGAAGCGACTCAGAAAAAAATCACATACACTGCAATGTTTGCCATGCCAAATAGTGTAGGAGCACCCACGTCAGCCTGGAGGACTTCCCAATGTGTTTCAGACGTAGCGAATGGATCCGGGTGCACAACGCCGTCAGTGTACAGCTTTTCATTGTAGCTCTGTTTATCCAATTCCGACAAGCTTTTCACGTAGTCCGACATTACTGCGTCACACACTACACTCCATTGCAAGCACTGAAAGTCTGACGATTTACAGGTTTCTTCACAACACGATAAACTGACCGCGGACAATTGCAGACCACCATGCACCACCGGCGTCGTCGCTAGCAGACGCTCCCACACCGCGAAACGTATGGGGGTGCGAGTTGGGAGGGCGACCCGTAGAAACGCATGTGAACATAACTTACCGCAGCATTTTTCTCGTTTCGCAGAGCACCAGAAGTGGTAGCTGGTCGTTGAACGTTGGCCAGAACTTTGAACACGTCTGTGCCAAAGTATGCTGCGTCATTTCGGAGGCAGTCTACGTTTAAAACTCCCCAAATATTCTGTGTTGAAATCCGGACACCCCCGAAAGGATCCCTGCAAGCTGGGCGTAGCGAATCGGGCAGTTTTGTTTGCAATCTCATATGCTGCCGCATGGGGTAAATTAGCTTAATACTGTCGCTCAGGTAATAAATCCTAGACAGAATTACATTCAAAGAGCAGTTGTCAAACGCCATACGACAATATGGACAGAACGAGAATCGCGCATTGCAGCAGACGATGGCGCAGCCGGCAATACTCACCGCGGCCGCCTCCAACTCCGGAACGTCTGCTAGCGACGACGCCGGTGGCGCATGGTCGTCTGAAACTGTGCGTGGTCAGTTTATCGTGCTGTGAACAGTCCCGTAGATCGTCAGACTTGCACTACTTGCAAGGGAATGTAGTGCGCGCTGCAGCAATGTAGGCCTACGTGAAAAGCTTGTCGGAATCGGAGGAACAGCGCAATGGAAAGCTGTACGTTGACGGACCAATTTGCTATGCCTGAAACCGATTACGAAGTCCTCCGGACTGACGGGGGCACTATGCCACCATCGAGCATGACAAAAATTGCAGTGTGATTTTTTCTCCGAGCTACCTCACTGCAGATACCGCCCAGGCATACAAGTCCCTGGAGGCATAGAATTGTTTTGAATCAGGGTCCGTAATCCGAGTTTGCATAGTTATCGAAGTGTCGCTATCTCACGTGACCTCAAGTGATCTGATTGGTCGAAAAGCCGGCACCACTACGGAACCGGAAGAGGTGGACATCATGTTCCGGCGTTTCCGCCAATCAGATGACTCGAGGTCGAGGAGATAGCGACACTTTCGATAATGACGCAAACTCGGAATACGGGTCCAGGTGGGTGAGCGCAAGGTGATCAACGGGCATATAGAGAGCTTTCATGAAGCGATGCATATTGGGTAATCCGCCATGATGTTGTCGTTGGCGGCAGACGGCGCAGTACGGCACTGCCACACAGCCTCATACATGATCGCGTAATGCGCGCAGATGATGCTCGTGTGTTCGGACAGGCCGACTGCGGGTTCTTCACGATTCCAAAAATACGACTGCACGTCCACTAGTGCGAGAAGGAAAAGGATCCCTCTAGCGACGCTGACGCGAATGGCTCGCAAGGGCCAACAGACGCGAGATCTACGCCAATCCTGGCAAGTATTGTTATGACCGTGCATCGTCCGCACTTGCGCACTCTATTGTTCGCCTGTGGGCATGGATAAGTGCTGTGGATATGTGCTGTTGGTACAAGGGCTCTAAGTGAGCCTGTTTCCATGAATCCTTTTGTGTAAGCCTGTTTTGCTTTGTGGAGACCCTGCAAATGCCAAATTGGCCCTGTCAAGAGAACGTATAGAAAAATACAAAGAAATGTCCCCCTGCGGGAAATAGCCGGAAGTGCTTTCGTTCAATTGTTCACCCTTCCCGTCGAGAAGCGCTATCGTCCAGTGAGGAATGCCTACTGTCCAAAGGAGACGACAGAGTGACACGTCCACTGACGTACAGGAAAAGAAAGGAGCAAGGTGATTACGGCCATTGGAGGATTTCCCGGGAATGCAGGGAAAATTTGCAATTGCTGGAAAGGGACAATGCTGGGAGCAGTATGCGGCGCGCACGTGCACTTGGGTTTCTGAGAAGGAAATCCACTTGCCGGAACCAGCCTATCGAATCTTTGCTGAAGAATAGAAATGTACCTCCTCGCCGTTCCCAAGCTCTACCCGCCAACAAGTGACCACGCCCAACGAAACAATGCCGGACCAGTTAGTGCATCAGACCATCAGTGCAGTGATGTGTTCGATTGGATGCCGATATCTGAGGGGCGTGCCCTGGAACTGGTTGGTCAGCATCTTCACAGAGGGGCTGGACATAGGGGGTTTTAAGGACATTGCAGAGCACGAAATGACGCTCTGAGCCCTGGGTAAACGGCTCATCCAGACGCTTCTCGCTATGAACTCTTTACGCTTGCCATTTTGTTAATATGCCCTTCTTTTTCATGTAAAAAATCATGTAAATAAGTTTTCTCAAAGTGACATTAAACCTGCTTGTATATATTTTACCAACTTCGAAGATTAAATCTTTCATCAACCCCGAGTCTCTGCACGCTACCAAGTGAAGGCCGGGTCGACTTAGTCCCAGCGTCACGACAACTGGTGACCAGCGTTGGGATCTGAATCTACAAGCCACAACATCTGGTGATTGGAGGTGGATCAGAATCTGCAAGCCACAACATCTGGTGATCAGAGGTGGCATCTCAAGCAACAAGCAGGAGGAACAATCGGCCAACAAGAGAGCAGCTCGGGACATCGATCGCATGTGTGGGTGAGTGCTTGGCTTTTCTTCTGATGTGGACCAGGTTCTAGAACAGGGTTAGATTTTAGAACTGGTAAAAAGTGTTGAAACGCCTTTAGGTTTGGTAGTTTGCACTGCTGTTTTGGAAGTAGCCGACACTCGGAGCGATCATGGACCTACAAAAGCTGCAGAAACCGGAACTGTTGCTACTGTGTGAGGAATTGGGAATTGATACAAGTGGTTTGGCACGAAAACCCTTGATTTTAAAGGCAATCACTGATTTGGGAACCGATGATGAGGAGCTCAGTGAAGCATGGAACCTCATCGGACAAAAAAAGAAAGAGCGGGAAAAAGAGGAAAAGAGGCGTGAGCGTGAAATTGAGAGAGAAGCAAAAAGGCTGGAGCAAGAAATTGAGCTCCGGAAATTAGAACTAGAGTTGAGCAAGAGGTCGGGCAATTGTCCCCAGCTAGCGGTACCTCTTCTCAACAAGGAGGCAGATTTCAAGGTGTCAAAGTACATGCAGCCATATGTGATATCAGGGGATATCGGTCTGTATCTGGCTAACTTTGAGCGAACCTGCGAAAAACTGTCCTTCCAGCGAGACACTTGGTCTCAGAGATTATTGACGGTTCTGCCCTGCGAGGCAGTGGAGGCTGTCGCGCGGCTAAGCAAGGAGGACGCGGACAACTACGAGAAGGTCAAAGCATGCCTTTTGAGAAAGTATAGGCTTAGCGCCGAGGCGTTCAGACAACGTTTTCGGAACGCTAATAAGTCCAGGGACGAGAGTTACCCTGAATTCCTGTACAATTTAAAAGTCAATTTGGGCGAGTGGCTAAAGAGCACAGATTCCTACAGTGATAGGAAAGCTGTAGTCGAGCGAATTCTTTTGGAGCAGTTTTATAACTGCGTCCCAGAAAAAGAAAGAAATTGGTTACAGGACCGAGGCGACATTAAGTCGGCAACTGAAGCTGCCGAACTCATTGAGGAGTATGCTTCGCGCCGACAATTCAGCAACCCAGCAGTGGATAGGCCCCGCAATCCCAAGTTGAGTGTGAATAACCTTCAGGAAAGGCACTTTGCTAGAGTTGGAAACGAAGAAAGGAAGTCTTCTTCAGGCAAACTCCCTAGAAAGGACGGCAGTGAGAAAAGTGGGGAAGTGACCAACGCGCAGAACACAAAGAATAAACTTGAGGCTAGGAAGCCGCTCACATGCTCTAGGTGTAATGAGCAGGGTCACATTGCCGTCAACTGCCGGGAAGAAAAGATTTCTTTCTCGTATGTCAGTGACTGCGATGAAAATATGCAGCTTTTGGAACCCTACCTGCATAACCTAGTAGTCAACGGGAAGCCTTGCAAGGTACTGCGCGATTCGGCCGCAACGATGGATGTTGTCCATCCGGCGTATGTGTCGCCTTCCGACTATACAGGACAGTGTGCATGGATCCGTCAGGTAGTGGAGGAACAGAGTGTGTGCTTGCCAATCGCGAACGTGGTCATCGAGGGCCCTTTCGGCGAGTTAACAACCGAGGCTGCCGTTTCAGGAAAGTTTCCTAAATGCTATCCGTATTTGTTTTCCAACAAATCGGACATGCTACTGCGAAAGAGGGGCATCCTTTTCGGAGACAGCGTTGTGCAAGCCTTAACAAGTTCACAGGCGCGAGAACTAGCTACACTGCTCATTCCAGAAAAATCCACAGCGGAGGAAACGGCAGTTAAAACAGTGGTCGATGCGGAAGATAGCGGGTCAGAAAACTTTGAGAGCGAGGCATCTCAGATATGTCAACTTGAAAGTGAGCTTGCTAGCATGAAGTCAGCCCAGGCTCGTTCCAAAGTGTACTGTGATAAGTCAGCCCGTCAAGGGACGTTTCGTATCGGGGACCAGGTGATGTTGCTGAGAGGTTCAAGGCAGAATAAGCTCGAAGTACAGTGGGAAGGACCTGCTGAAGTCGTTGCAATTGCTTTCTAACCCTAACTACGCAGTGAAAATCCCCGGTAGGCGTAAAGAAGTGCGCATTTATCATTGCAATGTTATGAAGCCTTATGTGCAGAGGGAGGCCGTGGTAAATCTAACGTTAAACCTTCCCGAGGAGATGGGGGACAACTTGATTTGCCTCAGCGGAAAAGAAAGCAACGCTCAGGAGCTTCTCAAAAAGACAGAGCAGAGAGGAGAACTAAAGAAATCCCAGCTGTCCGATCTGGGCGAGATAATAACAGAGTTTCAGGCCTGCTTCGTGGACAGGCCAGGCAGGACTGATTTGACTGAGCACGATATTGAGCTGACTTCAGACGTGCCAGTGCGATCAAGGTGCTACCGATTCTCTCCAAGGCAAAGAGAAATTCTGGATAGGGAAGTAACTCGCATGCTGGAATTGGGAGTAATAAAACCCTCGGAAAGCGATTATGCTTCGCCTATGATCTTTGTAGAAGCTCCAGGTAAAGACCCTAGGCCTGTGGTAGACTACCGAAAGCTAAATTCTCTCACCAGGGATCAAGTGTATCTATTCCGAATATTGAGGAGAGAGTAGAACAGGTCAGTAGAGCGGCATATGTGACTACGCTGGACCTTACTCGAGGATACTAGCAAGTACCGCTCACTGAACGCGCCAGCAGATACGCGGCTTTCGTCACTCCGACGGGCAGCTACCCGCCAACAATGATGAGTTTCGGGCTCAAAAATGCTCCATTTTGTTTTTCCCGACTCATGGATAGGGTTTTAAAGGGGTGTGAAACATTCGTGGTGCCTTATTTAGATGACATTGCAGTTTTTTCCGACTAATGGGCGGACCATATGGCACATCTAAGAGCTGTACTGAGCCTTTTGCGTCAAGCTTGGCTAACCGTAAAGGTCGAGAAATGTTGACTGGCAAGGGCGACCGTGGACTACTTGAGTCACAATGTAGGTCAAGGTTTCAGGAAACCCAGCGAGATTAAGATTTCTGCGGTAGCAGACTACCCGCGGCCGAGCACGAAGACGGAAATTCGGGCATTCCTGGGGCTGACGGGATACTACAATCACTACATCCCTAACTATTCAGCTTTGGCTGGCCCTCTGACCGACGCTCTCCGCAAGACAGAACCAACAAATGTAGTCTGGGACGAACAAAAGGAAGCCTCCTTCGTAAACCTGAAGGCTGTGCTGATTAGCCGTCCGGTATTGCGAGCTCCAGACTATGACCGAGAATTCACGGTCCAGTGTGATGCAAGTGATCGAGGGCTAGGTGCTGTTCTCTGCCAGAGAGATGACGACGGTAATGAGCACCCCGTGCTCTACCTGAGCAGAAAACTGAGTTCTAGAGAGAGGGCTTATTGCGCGTCAGAGAAAGAGTGCGCTTGCATTGTATGGGCCATTCAAAAATTGCAGTGCTATCTTGGAGGGGCCAAATTCACCATAGAGACGGACCATTGTCCCCTGGCTTGGCTGCAAACTGCGACATCGAAGAACAGTCGCCTTCGTAGGTGGAGCTTGATTTTACAGCAGTACAATTTTGAAATAAGATACAAAAAGGGGAAGTTAAATGGGAATGAGGACGCGCTTAGCCGCTGTTTCTAAGCGGTCCGAGGTGTTCCTCACCATGTATCCAAATTGATAATCAGGTTTTTTTTTTTTTTCGTGCGCTTGTATATGCGTGACTATGTAAAGCAGCACGTTTGGTTTTCTAGGCATACGTAGGTCCTGAGCGTCTTGAGTGTGGGCTTTTCTCGAACAACGATGGCAGTTTTCTTTTAACCTGGTCTCTTCAGACGGGAGCCGAGTGCTTGCTTAGACATGTGGTTGAGTTTCAGAGACAGCTCAAGCAATTTGGCCTATGACAATCAAGACAACGCGACAAGCGACATTGAGCTTCAAGCGTTCATGTGCAGGCCATTAAGTCGTCTCTTCATGCAGCAGCTGCGACTGCTGCCCTCCGTGACTCTTCTGGCGGGGGAGGAGGCTGTCATGACCGTGCATCGTCCGCACTTGCGGGCTCTATTGTTCGCCTGTGGGCATGGATAAGTGCTGTGGATATGTGCTGTTGGTACAAGGGCTCTAAGTGAGCCTGTTTCCATGAATCCTTTTGTGTAAGCCTGTTTTGCTTTGTGGAGACCCTGCAAATGCCAAATTGGCATTTGCAGGGTCTCCCCTGCAGAAATGTCCCCCTGCGGGAAATAGCCGGAAGTGCTTTCGTTCACTTGTTCACCCTTCCCGTCGAGAAGCGCTATCGTCCAGTGAGGAATGCCTACTGTCCAAAGGAGACGACAGAGTGACACTTGCGCTGACGTACAGGACAAGAAAGGA
This sequence comes from Amblyomma maculatum, assembly GCF_055883805.1. Classification (NCBI taxonomy): domain Eukaryota; kingdom Metazoa; phylum Arthropoda; class Arachnida; order Ixodida; family Ixodidae; genus Amblyomma; species Amblyomma maculatum. Next base: position 47,361,720 of record NC_139344.1, read on the forward strand.
GCAAGGTGATTACGGCCATTAGAGGATTTCCCGGGAATGCAGGAAAGATTTGCAATTGCTGGAAAGGGACAATGCTGGGAGGAGTATGCGGCGCGTACGTGCACTTGGGTTTCTGAGAAGGAAATCCACTTGCCGGAACTAGCCTATCGAATCTTTGCTGAAGAATAGAAATGTACCTCCTCGCCGTTCCCAAGCTCTACCCGCCAACAAGTGACCACGCCCAACGAAACAATGCCGGACAAGTCAGTGCATCAGACCATCAGTGCAGTGATGTGTTCGATTGGATGCCGATATCTGAGGGGCGTGCCCTGTAACTGGTTGGTCAGCATCTTCAGAGAGGGGCTGGACATAGGGGGTTTTAAGGACATTGCAGAGCACGAAATGAAGCTCTGAGCCCTGGGTAAACGGCTCATCCAGACGCTTTTCGCTATGAACTCTTTACGCTTGCCATTTTGCTGATGTACCCTTCTTTTTCATGTAAATAATCATGTAAATAAGTTTTCTCAAAGTGACATTAAACCTGCTTGTATATATTTTACCAACTTCGAAGATTCAATCCTTCATCAACCCCGAGTCTCTGCACGCTACCAAGTGAAGGCCGGGTCGACTTAGTCCCAGCGTCACGACAGTATCCAACTACTCTCCAGAACTAGAAATCATAAATGTCGGCGATGTCGACGGGCGGCCAGGTCCAGACGCAGAGGGAAGTCACTCGTTCGCGCGTAGCTTGAGCAAGTCCGCGTCGCGCAGCTTTACAGTTCTTCATAGCGCGCCCGATTTTTCGGGCCCAGCGTCGACGCGTACGTTCCTCAACTAGGAATCTGCCGACAGTTGCACGCACGTAAGGGAAGCGCGCGAAAAGTCGCGTGTTTACTCGGTGGACCGTCGAAAACGACAAGGCACTTGCTGAATTCAGCCTGGCTACGCTGCCCGCCGCTGCTGCCAGTGACAACATCATGGCGGATTATCCAGCATGCATCGCTTCATGCAAGCTCCCTATATACTAGTTAACTAATTTTTTTTTTATTTTTTCCCCCGTGGTATATATGGTTCTCATATATCTTTCTGCGCTTTCTGTGCGGTTTCCTCGTCTTTTTGTTTTTCTCCGTATGCCAGACCATGCAGTGCTTGCAGGGACGTTGGAATATAAAGCCTGTCAAAATGATTGATCACGACTTGCTCACCACATGCATGTATCGTGACGCAATACATATGCATTCATTGTAATACTCATTGCCTCTACCTAGCCAGGATCGATGTTTTCAGAACGGAATGACTTCGTGACCGTTATTTTACGTTTTAGTCAACCCCGCCGGGGTGGCGCAGTGGTTACGGCGCTCGACTACTGTTCCCAAGGACGCGGGATCGAATCCCGGCCTCGGCGGCCGCTTTTCGATGGAGGCGAATAGCAAGGTGTCCGTGTGCTGTGCGATGTCAGTGCACGTTAAAGAACCCCAGGTGGTCGAAATTTCCGGAGTCCTCCACTACGGCGTCTCTCATAGCCTGAGTTGCTTTGGGACGTTAAACCCCACAAACCAACCAACGTTTTAGTCATCTCAATTTACAGAACGAACCCTGCCTCGATGGCCTGATTAATTACTGCCTTACGCGGCTTATGAGCGTCGCCAGCACTTATAATGTTTTCTTTTTTGCTTACTTCCGCCATGCAACATGATGTTGGGGTGTGGTACAAGACGTTCACTAAAAAAAAATTAAAAAAAAAGCCGCTTGGGTTACTAGCCTCCGGGTTCGTCTGAAAATGCACCGCACATATTTATTGATAAATATGCTTTACAGATGTCAGACGTGAATTGTTGTTGCCTACGTATATTACAGGTCGTAAAATAATGCACCATCTCTTAACAAACGACTGCTTTTGTAGGCGCGAAGTCAGCTTCTTTGCGAACCGTTTTTTATACTTATTTTGTAGGGGCCGCGCTACCGCAATGTATTTCTAACTTGGATTCTAGACAACGAGGGATTTTAAATGTATATTGCCTCCGCAATGACGCAGCATACTTTGTGACTCACTTCGAAGCGCTGGGCAACGTTCAACGACCGGCCAGCACTTTTGGTACTCTGCACAAAGACAAAAATGTTGCGGTAAGTTCTGTTTACATGTGCTTCTACGGGTTGCCCTCCCATACGTTTAGCGGTGTTTTCGCCTCGGTAATGATATTTCACACTTTCATGATCTGTTCCAGGACGTTCATGGTTGCTTCCTCGAACGCCGCACCACGCAGCATACAGAAGCAGACGCAGTACAAGGCATCAGCCACAAGGCATCTGTCACAATATTCACTCGGGGGATTCCGACGAGGATGTATGTGGAAAGGAGGTGCATGGCGTCACGGGCTGAGCAAACATTCACACCGGCGATGAAGAGTCGCCGAAAAGAGACGTCGACTGTTTCAAGCCGCACGCAGCAGGACAGGAACGGAGGAGTACACAAGCCAGCCGTTTCTGACCTACTAACGTTTATTTGCCAGGCAGGGAAACAAGTTCAATGAAAAAAAGCGCGCAAAATAAAATAAACAAACTCGTCTGAAATGGAAGGCGCCCGCCGAAGAAGGGTCGAATACAAAAGACCAGGGTGAGGTAATAATTGCTTCTCTTTCTTCTATGTGGGTGCGTGTGTGTGACAAGAATACTGCAACGAACATTTTCTGTCAAACGTTTTATATAGCCCAAGTAAAAAAAGAAAGAAAAAGATGAACAGCTGTATAGGTGCACGACTCCATAAGCACGATGCGCGATCTGCGCTCCATAACCGCCTTATCATCGCTAGTGGCCAGTGCCTCGCAATCAGCTGCTGTTTCGCAGCAACGCTGGTAAGGCGGAGCAGTGCCAACGGTCAGCGAGACCGCGGTACCCTTTCCACTTTGTTTCCGATAGCGTCTGCAGCGTATCGCCCCAAGCTGACTTCGAGCATGGAGGAAGTTCCTTCCTCCATGGCTTCGAGGTTATTTGCTAAGCGCTCGCGTGTTCCTGCTCATATTGCTCCTGAGTCCTGATAGTACTTCGGCGATGGGGCTGAGTGCATGAGTGAGACCATTCCTCCATGAGTGAGACCAAAAGAGAAGAGCCGGCCTTGGAGCGTGGAAAAAGGGACGAGAGGAGGGAGAAATGCGTGAAGACGGTGATTAAATTCTCACTGCAGATAAATCAGCTTGTACAACACATTAAACAAAAAATCTTGCTGCAGGACATCCCTGAGACAAATTCCAAGCATACCGCAACTATATTGAATAGTAGTACAGGGTTTCTTTAATGATATTTTTTCTGATCTTAATTTCACAGCTAAAATTATCACCTATACTGGTAATATATCATCTTTTTTAATGGGAATAGTCAGGTTTACAGGCCGTTGGACTAGGTGGGCCATGTACACCTGCACATCCGAAAGTGTTTAGGTCGGCGTCTAGATTTTTTTTTCTCTCTAAACGTTTGCAGACCGTCGGGCTGGATGGGCCAGGTACATCTGCACACCAGGAGGGTGTTTGGTCGGCGTATTTAGATCTTGCTTTTTTTTTTTTTTTAATGGCCCCTCGAGTCGCCCCCACCTCAATTGTTCGGCCGTCGCGAAACTTTGGAGCAAATGCTGCTTGCAGAGGGCCGCCGGGCACGGAAGTGAAACCAAGCCGGCAGGAAAGACCTTGGAAGGAGGCGCGCGCGGCGACATGGTCTGCGTGTCGCGCTCCCCGTGCATTGTCCTCACGCTGCGGTTTTGGTCCGTCTGGGGAAGCCGCCTGGGACGGTCGGAGGGTGTAGCATGGGGAATGCTACGGGCCTAAAGGCGTAGGAGTCGGCGCGCCAAAGGGGACGCTTAATTGCTCCTTCCCTTTTTTTCTTCGGTCGCCTTCCGCCGATGGCTCTTACAGCTTTTAGTGAGCACCGTTGGTGGCCGCTGCGTTTGAGCGTGTTTATTTGTTTGTTTCTTTTGTTTTGCTTTTTTTTTTTCTGTTGAGAGAGTGAAATGCATGCTGTGCTCGTGAGTGGTGTGGCAGCATGCCATTGGCCATTTTGAACTGGAAATAATTCATTGATTGGTCCATGTAGAACGCACTTCCTTATTGAGCACTGAAATGCTGTGCGAATTGATTTAAGGATGTGTTTTTGGCGCCAAAGGGCGGTTGGGACTTGGAACTCAGACTTAGAGAGAGATTGATCTGAGGCTCTCGGTGGAGAGCAGGAACGAGAGGTGCGGACCGGATTATGCCATGCGCTGACCGTGCTCCGAGGAACCGCTACTTGTAGCGCGACGCAAGTTAAGTCGTCGGCCAGGCAGGACAGGGTGTTGTTGCGGGCGCACCGTGGCCTGGCGTTCTAGTTTGCCTCTAATGGTAGCGACCACACCGGTCGTAGTGTAAATAATGTATATAGTGTAAATAAATCCTTCAGTACTCATTCGTGCCAAGAAGTCTGCCCATCTGTGTCATCTCCTCTGCAACGTGTCGCACGCCAAACGGACCACTTCTCCACCCCGAGGACCTGACGTTGCAAAGCAGCAACAAAGAGACGGAAGACCAACGAAGATTAACTGGAATGATCTTGATCTTCCTATTCAGAAATACAATGACACCATGACTGCTTTGCGAAAATGGTCGGGATATAAATGTGCGTACAAATGATCCGAAAACTCAAGGCCACGCCCCCCCTCCCCCTGCTATTTTTAGAGGGGAAACGCATGCGCTAGCTGTTTTTGTCTTGCGAAGGCTGCGCCGTCCGCAGGCGAGACGGAGCCAGTAACGTCGGTTCACGCGGTGCTCATATGTCCGTCGTATGGATCGGCATTAACGGATGAACTTGATCACGCCACCCGTCCACTCGGCCAGAGCCCGTCAACGGCAGTGGCTGCTCCGTGCGGGGACACTACAGCTGAGCATTCTTTGTTGCCTATATCGCGCGAGCCATCTATTCCCGTTTTTTCCAATTGTTTCAGTTGTCTCTCATTTCGCACATATATTTTTTTCTTCTGAGTCATTATCCCTATACCGCTGAACATGCGGCTCATGACGAAAGGTGCCTTGAATTTTTTTGCTTTTTTTTTTGAAAAATGTAGTACCTGATCTTTCTGCACTGAAACAAAGTACTTCATACTTCGCTTTCCATGTCATATGTTCGTTGACAAATGGCGTTCTGCTTGCCTGCAGAAGAAATAACGATGTCACAGGCCCGCATCAGTTCTGGAGAATGATGCGTTCTAATTTGTCTGCCGGAACCATGAATAAGAAAACAAAGCAAAATTAACGAGAGTTGAGAGGGAGCCTTATCGCGGTAGCGCATTTTGCCCTTAACCTTTATTCATTTTGCTCTGTGTTCTACAAGAATTCCGTGTTCATGTTTTCCATCTACGATGGATCCCAACCTTCAGTAAGTTAGAATTTCTCCTTTATATTGTTAGAAACAATTAAAATGCGAAGCAGCAAATGCCTGCCAAAAGGGGCCCTTCACTGAATGGCTTTGGCCTATTGTGATCACTCGTGGTCAACGCCAGTAGGAGCAAAGCGCTGCTGCTACTGCTGTTGCATCGCAGGTGGCCGCTCGTTGCATGGCGGTTTGCGGCAACGTCATGACAATCATGCGCTCGGTCCCATTGGTTGCAGGGCCTCTTTTGGTCTTTATTTGCCCCTTCGGTCTTGAGCTGCATCCAACTATTGTGACTTTCCGCCGGGGTGGCGCAGTGGTTACGGCGCTCGACAACGGTTCCCAAGGACGCGGGATCGAATCCCGGCCTCGGCGGCCACTTTTCGATGGAGGCGAAAAGCAAGGCGCCCGTGTGCTGTGCGATGTCAGTGCACGTTAAAGAACCCCAGGGGGTCGAAATTTTCGGAGTCCTCCACTACGGCGTATCTCATAGCCTTAGTCGCTTTGGGACGTTAAATCCCACAAACCAAACCAACCAATTAACTATTGTGATTTGCTTTGGTAGTTAATAGACCATGGAAGAGCCATAATTACCACATTTGCCTCAGCCAGCTTTGTATATCAACACTTGTTAGACTGTCTTTTTTTTCTCTCGGATTACTTGTACGGTACAGGTTAACTGCTCATTTTTAAAACCGCTACACGCCAGTACCAGTACAGACCCCCCATATAGAAATAAACAAAACGGGAAGCTGTCTTAAATGCATGCACACAGCAGCGATTAAGTTTCCACGCATCAGCTGACAGTGAATGAGTTACGTCAAAGTGAATGATGTCGTCCTAAATCCCTGCTATAATAGAACGATCGCATACAGTTCTTTGCGCTGTTATGACCGTGCATCATCCGCACTTGCGCGCTCTATTGTTCGCCTGTGGGCATGGATATGTGGTGTTGGTGCAAGGGCGCTAAGTGAGCCTGTTTTGCTTTGTTGAGACCCTGCAAATGCCAAATTGGCCCTGTCAAGGGAACGTCTAGAAAAAAAAATACAAAGAAATGTCGCCCTGTGGGAAAAGGCCGGAAGTGCTTTCGTTCAATTGTTCACCCTTCCCGTCGAGAAGCCCTATGGTCAAGTGAGGAATGCCTATTGTCCAAAGGAGACGACGTCCGCTGACGTGCAGGACAAGAAAGGAGCATGACGCATACGGCCATTAGATGATTTCCCGGGAATGCAGGAAAGATTTGCAATTGTCGGAAAGGGACAATGCTGGGATCAGTATGTGGCGCGCACGCGCACTTGGGTTTCTGATAAGGAAATCCACTTACCGGAACCAGCATATACTGGGTCTTTGCTGAAGAATAGAAATGTACCTCCTCGCCGTTCCCAAGCTCTTCCCGCCAACAAGTGACCACGCCCAACAAAACAATGCCGGACCAGTCAGCGCATCAGACCATCAATGCAGTGATGTGTTCGATTGGATGCCGATATCTGAGGGGCGTGCCCTGGAACTGGTTGGTCAGCATCTTCAGAGAGGGGCTGGACATAGGGGGTTTTAAGGACATTGCAAAGCACGAAAAGACGCTCTGAGCCCTGGGTAAACGGCTCATCCAGTCGCTTCTCGCTATGAACTCTTAACGCTTGCCATTTTGCTGATGTACTCTTCTTTTTCATGTAAATAATCATGTAAATAAGTTTTCTCAAAGTGCCATTAAACCTGCTTGTATATATTTTAAAAACTTCGAAGATTCAATCCTTCATGAATCCGGAGTCTCTGCACGCTACCAAGTGAACGCCGGGTCGACTAAGCCCCAGCGTCACGACAACTGGTGACCAGCGTTGGGATCTGAATCTACAAGCCACAACATCTGGTGATTGGAGGTGGATCTGAAGCTACAAGCCACAACATCTTGTGATCGGAGGTGGCATCCCAAGCAACAAGCAGGAGCAACAATCGGCCAACAAGAGGACAGCTCGGAACATCGATCGCATGTGTGGGTGAGTGCTTGGCTTTTCTTCTGATGTGGACCAGGTTCTAGAACAGGGTTAGATTTTAGAACTGGTAAAAAGTGTTGAAACGCCTTTAGGTTTGGTAGTTTGCACAGTTGTTTTGGAAGAAGCCGACACTCGGAGCGATCATAGACCTACAAAAGCTGCAGAAACCGGAACTGTTGCTACTGTGTGAGGAATTGGGAATTGATACAAGTGGTTTGACACGAAAGCCCTTGATTTTAAAGGCAATCACTGATTTGGGAACCGATGATGAGGAGCTCAGTGAAGCATGGAACCTCATCGGACAAAAAAAGAAAGAGCGGGAAAAAGAGGAAAAGAGGCGTGAGCGTGAAATTGAAAGAGAAGCAAAAAGGCTGGAGCTAGAAATTGAGTTTCGGAAATTAGAACTTTAGTTGAGCAAGAGGTCGGGCAATTGTCCCCAGCTAGCGGTACCTCTTCTCAACAAGGAGGCAGATTTCAAGATGTCAAAGTACATGCAGCCATATGTGATATCAGGGGATATCGGTCTGTATCTGGCTAACTTTGAGCGAACCTGCGAAAAACTGTCCTTCCAGCGAGACACTTGGTCTCAGAGATTATTGACGGTTCTGCCCTGCGAGGCAGCGGAGGTTGTCGCGCGGCTAAGCAAGGAGGACGCGGACAACTACGAGAAGGTCAAAGCTTGCCTTCTGAGAAAGTATAGGCTTAGCGCAGAGGCGTTCAGACAACGTTTTCGGAACGCTACTAAGTCCAGGGACGAGAGTTACCCAGAGTTCCTGTACAATTTAAGAGTCAATTTGGGCGAGTGGCTAAAGAGCACAGATTCCTACAGTGATAGGGACGCTGTAGTCGAGCGAATTCTTTTGGAGCAGTTTTATAACTGCCTCCCAGAAAAAGAAAGAAATTGGTTACAGGACCGAGGCGACATTAAGTCGGCAACTGAAGCTGCCGAACTCATTGAGGAGTATGCTTCGCGCCGACAATTCAGCAACCCAGCAGTGGATAGGCCCCGCAATCCCAAGTTGAGTGTGAATAACTGTCAGGAAAGGCACTTTGCTAGAGTTGGAAACGAAGAAAGGAAAGTTTCTTCAGGCAAACTCCCTAGAAAGGACGGCAGTGAGAAAAGTGGGGAAGTGACCAACGCGTAGAACACAAAGAATAAGCTTGAGGCTAGGAAGCCGCTCACATGCTTTAGGTGTAATGAGCAGGGTCACATTGCCGTCAACTGCCGGAAAGAAAAGATTGCTTTCTCGTATGTCAGTGACTGCGATGAAAATATGCAGCTTTTGGAACCTTACATGCATGACCTAGTAGTCAACGGGAAGCCTTGCAAGGTACTGCGCGATTCGGCCGCAACGATGGATGTTGTCCATCCGGCGTATGTGTCGCCTTCCGACTATACAGGACAGTGTGCATGGATCCGCCAGGTAGTGGAGGAACAGAGTGTGTGCTTGCCAATCGCGAACGTGGTCATCGAGGGCCCTTTCGGCGAATTAACAACCGAGGCTGCCGTTTCAGGAAAGCTTCCTAAATGCTATCCGTATTTGTTCTCCAACAAATCGGACATGCTAGTGCGAAAGAGGGGCATCCTTTTCGGAGACAGAGTTGTGCAAGCCTTAACACGTTCAAAGGCACGAGAACTAGCTACACTGCTCATACCAGAAAATTCCACAGTGGAGGAAACGGCAGTTAAAACAGTGGTCGATGTAGAAGATAGCGGGTCAGAAAACTTTAAGAGCGAGGCATCTCAGATAAGTCAACATGAAAGTGAGCTTGATAAGACACGGAATGAGGACGTTCTTGAGAGTAACCTCTTGCCGCCAGTGTCTAGTAATCTCACGAGACTTCTAAGTGGAACCCGAGAGGACTTAGCTATGGACTTAGCTATGACCGTGCATTATCCGCACTTGCGCGCTCTATTGTTCGCCTATGGGCATGGATATGTGGTGTTGGTGCAAGGGCGCTAAGTGAGCCTGTTTTGCTTTGTTGAGACCCTGCAAATGCCAAATTGGCCCTGTCAAGGGAACGTCTAGAAAAAAAAAATACAAATGTCGCCCTGTGGGAAAAGGCCGGAAGTGCTTTCGTTCAATTGTTCACCCTTCCCGTTGAGAAGCCCTGTGGTCAAGTGAGGAATGCCTATTGTCCAAAGGAGACGACGTCCGCTGACGTGCAGGACAAGAAAGGAGCATGACGCATACGGCCATTAGATGATTTCCCGGGAATGCAGGAAAGATTTGCAATTGTCGGAAAGGGACAATGCTGGGATCAGTATGTGGCGCGCACGTGCACTTGGGTTTCTGAGAAGGAAATCCACTTACCGGAACCAGCATATTGGGTCTTTGCTGAAGAATAGAAATGTACCTCCTCGCCGTTCCCAAGCTCTTCCCGCCAACAAGTGACCACGCCCAACGAAACAATGCCGGACCAGTCAGTGCATCAGACCATCAATGCAGTGATGTGTTCGATTGGATGCCGATATCTGAGGGGCGTGCCCTGGAACTGGTTGGTCAGCATCTTCAGAGAGGGGCTGGACATAGGGGGTTTTAAGCACATTGCAGAGCACGAAAAGACGCTCTGAGCCTTGGGTAAACGGCTCATCCAGTCGCTTTTCGCTATGAACTCTTTACGCTTGCCATTTTGCTGATGTACCCTTCTTTTTCATGTAAATAATCATGTAAATAAGTTTTCTCAAAGTGCCATTAAACCTGCTTGTATATATTTTAAAAACTTCGAAGATTCAATCCTTCATGAACCCGGAGTCTCTGCACGCTACCAAGTGAAGGCCGGGTCGACTTAGCCCCAGCGTCACGACAGCGCACGAGACCGCTTACCGGAAGCAGCCAGGTAGCCATATTTGTTGCAGTTCTTCGTGGCTCCGTCTGTTTGACATCCAGCTTTATACCTGACTCCTTGAATGTCATTATACACCCTCTTAAGGCAGCTTTCCGCTGTGGCATTCGTTGTGCTCAGCTGAAGGAACCAGAACGTTCGGTGCAGGGTTGCAGGGAGTGCAGTGCCAACCGCATCGCGGTTGCATCAATAAGAGCTGGGGTGCAGCGGCTGCGACAGGAAGGGTGGGACACCCGTGGAGGCGACGACAGTGCGCTTGCGACTCGAACCTTCATGTTCGAAATGATCCAGGTGACGTTTAAAACGCTCTTGATCATCACTTTCACACACTTGACCAGCAGAATACTTGTACGTACACCGGCACACGTGTTTTTACATCGTCAGACAGTGTTTATATATATATATATATATATATATATATATATATATATATATATATATATATATATATATATATATATATATATATATATATATATATATGTATATATATATATATATATTTCATCCCACTTTGTTTTCCATATATCGTTTTATCTTCCAGATTCAGATATTCATCTACACCAAGAAACGTCTACTGCTCTCGTTTGTTGATCGTCCCCCTTCTGAAAGGACAAAAAAAAATGCATGCATTTGTTTTCTCTTTCTTTTCAAAGAAATGAACACAAATATATTCACAGGGGTTTCGTTAGCTTACTAGCGGGAAAACAGAGCAAGGCGCGTGAGCTGTGCCCCTTTGTATTCATTAATCTGTGACAAACGAATATATTCCGTGCAAAAAAGTTAGAGAAAGAGCGAACCAGGGAGATGGTAATTACATAACGCTTAGTTAGAATGTTATGAGGGAACTTTCATGTACATTTTCCAAAGGTCTGTTGCGACACAGGTTCTCTTTATTTTATTGTCGCGCTAACAAATCAAACTACCGATTCTGTTTACTTTTTTTTTTCATCATGAACGGTATCAACTAAATGCCGACATTATTAGCATATGCTAAAAAGCTGATATTACATAGAGTCAAAGAGCATTGTAAAAAAAAAAATAGGAATCATTTCACATTTACACGCCTTTATTGAAGCGCAATTTTGGGTTCAATAAAGAGCTGAACCCACTACCACTGTTCTGACCGCGTGAAGTATGGGAGTGAATACGCGAATCGGCGACGCAAGTGCTAGCTACTTAATATGATGATATGGAATTGCACAGTTTCTCTTTCACCACAAGCTTACAGCATGCAGAAATCACTGTAAAAACACCCTAACAAAGAAGCACGAAATTGAAACTGAACGCTTTTTTCGTTACAACTCTTTTTGCTTTCCGTAGAGCCTAAGAAAACACTTTAGGAGCTAAGGATCATTAGATCAGTGAAAGTTCACTATCTGCCAGCGTGCGCTGACCTAGAAGTAGAAACCAACACCGTGTTTACAAACAAAAGGGGCGCTCGCGGTGCCGCAGCCGACTGGGGGTGAAAAGTAGGGCGAGCGCCCGTAGGAATACATAGCACGGAAATATTCCAAACCAGTTATCTCATTTCACGGGGCACCTATGATGCCTTTGTTCTGTATAAAGCAACTATGAACATCCTAGAACAGATCGTGAAAATATGAAATCTGATTACCTAGGCGAAGTATTTTTAAAACGCCGCGAAACGTATGGAGGTGCGAGTTGAGAGGGCGACCCGTAGAAACACATGTAAACACAACTTACCGCAACGTTTTTCTCGTTTCGCAGAGCACCAGAAGTGGTGGCCGATCGCTAAACGTTCACCACCGCTTTGAAGAAGTGTGTGACAAAGTATGCTTCGTCATTGCGGAGGTAGTCTGCTTTTAAAACTCCTTGAATAAGCTACGTTGTGAATCCAGACACCACCAAAAGGCTCATGCAGCGAATCACGCAGTTTTGCTTACAGGGCTGCCGCACAGGGTAAATAAGCTTGATAATAAGTCGCTCAAATGATATATCGTAGACAGAATTACAGTAAAAAGGCAGCTGTCAAAGGCCATACGGCAATATGGACCGAACGAGAGTTGCGCATTGCAGCAGACGACAGCGCAGCTGGCGATACCCACCGTGGCCGCCTCCAGCTCCGGAGCGTCTGCTAGTGACGGCGCCGGTGATGCATGGTCGTCTGCAACTGTGCCCGGTCAGTTTATCGTGCTGTGAACAGTCCCGTAAGTCGTCGGACTTGCAGTACATGCAAGGGAATCTAGTGTGCACTGCAGCAATGCCAGACTACATGAAAAGCTTCTCAGAATCGGATTAACAGCGCTTCACTGAAAAGATGTACATTGAGGGCGTTGTGCACTCGGACCGATTTGCTATGCCTGAAACACATTGACAAGTCCTCCTGAGTCCTGACTGATGTGAGCGTTCTGCCACCGTGCATTGGACATGGCGAACATTGTAGTGCATTTGATTTTTACTCCGATTCGCTTCACTGCAGAGACCGTCCAGACATACAAGCCCCTGGAAAAACAAACAATTATTTTGAATCAGGTGAGTGCACGCAAGGGCCATCAACGCGCATATAGGCTAGTTACCGATTTTTCTTCTTTTATTTTCTTTCTTCCCCGTGGTATCGCTACGGTTCTCATATTGTCACGTGGTGGTGACAAGGTCGATGACACAAATGAAGACACAGGCTTGATGATACTGAAATTAACTCTTTATGGGCTGACTTGCGCCCGCAAAAGAACTAAGCAACCCGGCGGCGGCGATAGCAACAAATGTGCTCGTAGATCGTCGAACAAATAATGCCCGTCACACTCGTCCACGCTCAATTTAAAGGCTGCTCAGAACAATCTAGATAACGTCGCAAACTGCACAACCTGGAACATTGTAGAAACATACGCAAGTGATCGGAATCTTCGAGACAGATCTCGGCGCATCTTTCGCGACAAAGAAAATGATAACGCGTCGTATCGCGACAACGAGCATGAACGAACACGGGATACAAAATTGATACGCGTGCCAGAATCACAGAGATAAGGCCGCATGCCGGCGGCTGTTAAAAAACAACAAATACATTTTTGAAGTTTTCGCGGCTATATATCATTCTGCGCTTTCTGTGCGGTTTCCTCGTCTTCCCTTTTTTTTTTTCTCTCTCTCTCTTTCCGTACGGCGCAGACCATGCAGCGCGCGCCCGTATACGTCGGAATATAAAGCCTCTCAAAATGTTTGCTTACGACTTGCTGCGATACTTGCATCACATGCATGTATCGCGACGCAGCTACACACGTATTTGTTTTAATAATTAACGCCTCTACTTAGCCACGATAGATGTTTTCTAAAAGGAATGACTTCGTGCCCGTTATTTTGCGTTTTATTCTTCTCAATTAAAAAAATTCGCAATGTCTCGACGGCCTCATTACACTGCCTTACGCGGCTCAGCCCGTCTCCATCACTTGGAATGTTTTTTTTTTTTTTTTTTTTTACTTTCGCCATGCAATATGTTGTTGAGGCGTGGCGTAAGACGTTCACACACACACAAAAAAAAACGAAAAAAAAAACGCTTGGGCGACTCGCCTCCTAGACGTGTGGGTTCATCTAAAAACGTGCCGCACGAAGTTATTGATAAATATGCTTTACATAGATGTCAGGCGCGAAATGCTGCTGCATAGATATATTCATGGTCTTAAAGTAATGCAGCAGCTCCCAATACACGACTACTTTCGTAGGCGCAAAGTAAGCTTGTTTGCGAACCGTTCTTCGCATATATGTTGTTTGGGCCGCGCTACCACAATGCGTTCCTGACTCAGAAAACGAGGGGTTTTAGAAGTAGATCGCTCCGCAATGACACAGCATACTTTGTCACACACTTCTTCAAAGCGTTGGCCAACGTTTAACGATCGGCCATCACTGCTGGTGCTCTGCGAAACGAGAAAAATGTTGCGGTAAGTTGTGTTTACATGTGTTTCTACGGGTCGCCCTCTCAACTCGCACCTCCATACGTTTCGCGGCGTTTTAAAAATACTTCGCCTCGGTAATCAGATTTCATATTTTCACGATCTGTTCTGGGATGTTCATGGTTGCTCTATGTCGTATAACGATATCATAGGTGCCCTGTGAAATGAGGAAAACTGCTTTGAAATATTTCGGTTCAATGTATTCCTATTGGCGCCAATCCTACTTTTCACCCCCAGTCGGCTCAGCCTGGCGGTAGAAGCGCCACCGCATCGTGCTTACGTCACAGATCGGCGTTGGTCTAGAAGATGGTCGAATGTGCAGTGTAGAACTTCTCTGACCAGTTTTTATGCGCGCTCTTTTGAGGACGTTTATTGCTTTGGAAAGAACGGAACATTCCGGCTCCCTTGCAGCTGTTTCAGCCCGCGATGCCAGTGACAAGAAGTCCCTTCACTCTCTCGTCCCTTAAACCTAAAATGCAGAGAAACACTGTGTGGCGACGCAACCAGGACTGCTCCCCACTACTCTACAGAGGGCCGACCATCCATATAAGGGTGAAAACACGAGGTGGTGCCCGCTTTCTTCCATACACCGTTGCAAACTGGTGTCGGTTGCTGGAGATGGCGCTTTCCTGTCATTTTGCTTCGATGCGCGGTAGGCTCCGACGCCCTGAAGACAGCGGCCACCCGCTCTTGTGAAGAGTGGACGATCCTGTACACTCCGCGCCGGCTAGGCCACCGGCGAGAATACTACCCAAACTCAAGGGCGAACAGAAAACAACAGATTACTGCCGAACAGACTGAATTCGGAAGAAGATGCACATTCTGCCTATGCTTTCGAAATCAATCTTTTTCGCGGTCATCTGGTTCCTTTCTGTTCACCCTCGAACATGGATTGTTTGCAACTGTCTCGTTGATTGGTACAACGCAAGGGTAACCGGTGACTAGTCTAATCTATAGGTTTTTTTCTCCGTCTCGTAAACAAGTTGTTTCACCTAAGTCTGCCAGCAATTTTAGGAAAAGGCCCTTTTAGTTAGCGGATAAATATTTTTCGGAATAGCATTGTCAGCGGTGTTTGCAACGAAACGCAGTTAAGACGTACTATCGCGCTGGGCAACTACTAGTAGATAGTTGATGCTTTTCGGGGTCAATAATTATCGAGATACTTGTAGCGCACCATAAGTACTATCCATATCAGTATTTTAGAACTCTGAAAATGCCATTCCCGATACCTCTCAAGGCCGAAAACAAAACCGCGCATCCGGAACTTGAAAGTGATACGAGCGCGCATCACTAATTTGGATATGAGAGCTCGGGGAAAAGTTGAGGATTTAGAAAAAAAAAAAAGCTATTTTTTTTTGTTTTCCCATTACATCAAAGCTGATCTCTAACTTTGTAAAAAAAAAAAAAAAAAAAGAGGACTAGAGAACATAGAACACGCATGTTCAACGTAACAATGTGGCTGCATTTGCTGCATGTGGGGAAAAAATATATATATTTTTTTAATCGACAGATGTTTCTTCGCTGATGCGTATCTAAGCCTAAAACATTTGCTGCTTCTAGACTCTAGAAGGGCTGGTTCTTCGGTTTTGCTCTTGCAACATTATAATATTCTTATCCGTCAAGTGCCAGGCGCGGTAGATATAGAGAAAAAAAAGGTGATTTGATCAGAATATTCTCTTTTGTTGGAACGCGTGCAGATGACATGTCAGAGTTCTTAATATTCTTTCGCGACTTTTTTTTTTTTTTTCACCACTCGATTGGCTCTTCCTCCTGTCATATTCAACCGCCGAGAGTTGCCTAGTTGGTCAGTTCATTTTACGACGGCTCTAGTACGAGCCTTCGAAGCTCGAAGGCATCGCGCGAACACCATTTTTTAGCAACAAATCTGGCCCGCAGGCGTTTATCATTTCTCTCAGTGAGGCCTCGATCAGCAAGCATCTTCGGGAACTTTCGTATATGGATCAAGAGTAATTTCTAAAATGCGGGCACTTTTGGAGAAATTCCTTCTTTTCAGGCTTGGACAGCATACCCCCGCGGAACTCACAACTTCAGTGGGTTAGCTTTTGGTGAGACTCCTACCTAACGGCGGGGTCCTTGAAACACCGTCGTGTAGAAATTGAATGACTAATTCCCTTCCCAAATATCCACATGCGCATTCTTTGCCCCTGTGAGCGCATACAAGAACGATGGTGAACAACGTTCACCATCGCTGCCACTATCCAGCAAGCCGTATATATTGTTTTAAAAGCCAAAGCACCAGGAAAAAAAAAAAAATACACATGGAAACAATAATCAACAAAAAAGTATACTTCACGTATCAGGCTTTTGTCGTATCTGGACATTAATTATCTGCACATTCTTGTTCTAAATATCAACCCAATCAATGTTTTCAATATTTCCAGTCGACAATGATTTTTCATTTTTTTGCAGTACTTAAGATTTCTGAAAGTTTTACACCTCCGATCACTAAGCGGTGCGGGTGTAACGCAGCGCCAGACCAAGAGCGCAATCGGGAAGATAAGTTACATGCAAGCCTCTGTGCTATGCAAGCTCTCCTTTTTAATGCATGCAAGACTGTTCCTTATACCCTCTTCGGATATGCCGAAAAACGCGGGTTAGCCTCTCCAAACTTTTTTGATGCTTCCGCATGAGTATGCTGAAATGAATCACCTCACTGTTTCAATACCGCGTTCTCTGCTTTACTCTCTATGAAGTTTTAGTAAACTGAGAAGTTGCTGGTATGCAGCATGGAAATAACATTTGGATCTGTGCTGCGTGATGCTGTAGATGTAAGCCATCTTTGCAAAACTGAAAAATTACTGCGATTAGGCGCTAGACGCAAATAGACGTAAATGCTGTCTTGCGTAAAAAAAAAAAAAATAGCAGTGAGTTTCGAAATGAACTTCGCCCCTTACTTCGAGGACATCGAATCATCACACCTACATGAGCCCTTGGGAGGATCATTACGCAGTGGATGGTGGTTTCGGTTTTGTTACCCCTTGAAAAACTCAAAGAACCTAGGTCACTGTTCAGGGCGCTACTCGCCAAAGGCCCAAATTTCACAAAGGTTATCGGCAAATATGTACTTTACCGTCGTAGATCAATACGAGACGCAACAAAGAGCACTCATTTATTGATTTCTCATAATTATGAGTGTCAAGCACAGTTTTTTTTTTTTTTTGAATGTTTTCCTCTTGACGTACAATATCCTATATACGCATGCTCAAATCTAGTGGATGAATAACAAGAAAATTCACAGTTTTGTGTAAAAAATCTATTCCGTCTCATGCCTCTCATGACTGTACAGGCGCGGACATAAGTAAACGAAGCATGCTCTTCTGTTCAAATTAAATTCACGCCTTTTGCACTAAAGATAAGAAAACAATATTTGTGCAAATGAAATGGCACTGGCGTCTACTACCGACCGGTTCGCACATACCACGCCTGCCAGTTCCAATTATGTAACGCGTGAAAAATATTAGAAGGACATAGCGTGCTCCGTTTACTTTTGTCCGCACCGGTACGTGGCGCCTACGGCTTCACTTAGAGTAACCGAGCTGTCTTTAAAAAAAAAAAAAAAAAAAAAGAACTAAACAAAAGATCTGAAGCGTACATGCAAAATGTCGACGTACTAGAACAACACCTGAGCCGAGAACAAAAGCTGGTATTCCTCTGACATATGCCAGCAAAAGAAAGCTTAGAATAGGCGAAAACTTATCGTTTCTGGAGCTGGTCGCCGGACTCGAGCAGGCACATCCTTCCAGTGCATCTGACAAACGCCGGAGATGTGGAGCACAGCCTGCGCCATCTGCAAAATTAAATGTAAATTGGTTTGAAGTGAAGGAAAGACGCAGGAGCTGTCACACTTCTCGGTGGGTACCTTAAACGTCTCTGTGAGGGCAGGGATGAAGGTGGGATGTAAAGAAAAAAAGAAGAGAAAGAGGAGCCGCAGTTTAGGGCTAAGAAATATTTTCGACCACCTGGGGGTCTTTAACTTGCACTGACACTACACAGCCCACAGAAGAATTTGCATCTTGCCTCCATCGAAACGCCGCCGCTGTGGTCCGGCTCGAACGCGGGTACTGCGGTTCAGCAGCCGAACGTCTTAACCACTGAGCTACCTAGAGTCAGAGCCACCGCGACGGGCGCGCCACCTACCGGAAGAGAGTAAACGGGCGGTACTGATGTTTTGCTCAAGAATCATTACACAGCGCGCGTAATGCGTGCCCAAGAAGTGGTCAAGTTGGTGACGGCGAATAGGACGTGCTGCAGTTCTCGACTGCAAAGCTTGTCAGAAGTGAAACGGAAACAGCCAAACGAATGTTCACGAGGTGATTTTTATAAGGGGGGCAGGGAAGACGAAGGAGGATGGGGCGACGTTGCAAGAAGCGATTTCGAATCGCAGAAGCAGGAGGGAAAAAAAAATATTAGAAAAGAAAAGGACAAGGATGCATGATGTGTTACACACCCTTATTTTCTAGACCACCCGATTTCCCCTCGCTTTGAGTAGAAAATGACAGCGCTGATGCCGAGACTGAAACCAAAAGGGCCTACAACGCCCATCACAGCTGCGAAATTACGGCGGTCGCCCGAAACGCAAAATAAAGATGAGGCACAGCTTGAAATTACGTGCCACCGCTTTGACTGATTCCACAAAAGTTGCACCCTCTGCAAGAGCGCATATATTCCGCCTAAGATGCAGCACGTCTGCAGAGGACTGTGGGATCTTGAAGGACTATATCGTACGATACTGGAGACGTTGGAGCATCCCATAGGGGCTCGGGGCGTGGACTCGGTCGGACGCTGGAAACTGCTTTTCATGGGTCCGTATTCTGCAAGTATCCAGCATCAATTTGCAGCTTTGGACCCGTTTGGTCCAATCGATTTAGCCACTACTGTTCGATAATGTAGCCGGGGCTCTCAGGCGCCCGTGGGATCGGAGCATTGGCTCGCTGACGACCGGACCACGAATTTGCGTGATTGGCTTAATTCTCGCTGCTTTCGTACGATGTTGCCTTCAAGCTGACGTCGCGCATAATGGCAGAGAAAATATGGCTAATCATTTCAAATCGATCGTTACATAATAGTCGCTGTGAATTACGGGGTATAGTTGTTTAAAAGGGTCAACACAGATGCAGTAATCTAAAAGCAGCGCCAGCCATCGAGTGAAGCCAGACCCATTGCTTTAGAAAAAATAAAGAGGTGAAATAAAACTCGTTCTAAGCTTGAGCTATGCTCCCTCATGCATGCGTGCATATGTGGGACAAACTTCGGTCTATTAGAGCCTCTCAGTGCTGTTCATAACTACATTTATTATCACGCGATGCTGAAAGGTCCAGCATGTCAGCTATTGTAGCTTCCGCTCAAAGGTCATCAGCCGCTGTCGTGCCCTCAGATTCAAAGGTCGCTCTGCATCTGCTTATCGAGTGCGCTCGCTTCGATAAATGTCCCCGTGCACCTGCTTTTCACTGAGCCATCAAGCAACTTCCCGAACCCGTACACACATGTACTGTACATTACGCGCGAAGCCTGGATGCAGTCATCACCCAGGAGCGCATACGTGCCACATCGCTGTTTACTGCGGAAATATGATCCAGTAGGGCGAAAGTGGACCGTTTTATGCGGAGCAGGTTTCGCCCGGAATGCGAGCCGACAGACTTCCTCTGTACGTGCACTGCACCGTTCGTTTTCGCGCAAAAGAAAACGTTTATCCTTTCTTTTTTTCTTTTCATATCTGTGAAAGCACGTCTGCGGTGGAAATATTTACTGCTGAGGGAATGGGGCACAGCACAGACGCCGCTAAAAAATCTGTTTTTCTTTTGCGTGTGTGTGTGTGTGTGTGTGTGTGTGTGTGTGTGTGTGTGTGTGTGTGTGTGTGTGTGTGTGTGTGTGTGTGTGTGTGTGTGTGTGTGCGTGCGTGCGTGCGTGCGTGCGTGCGTGCGTGCGTGCGTGCGTGCGCGCGCGCGCGCGCGCGCGCGGAAATTCCCGATACGCAAAAGATCTTAAAGGTAGCAGTAAAATGTCGATACGTCTTCAACAGACCTGCAGCATCAAGGAAAGCTAACATTTCTTCGACGTACGCCTTACTGCGCCGTACATGTGCTGTACGACAAGTAGACGACACACTGCCAGTTACCGCCACCAGCAGCAGCACCAACGTCAACCAGGTTGCTCATTGCAAGAAAAGGGCTTCTCCCATCGAGCTAAAATCCCCCATGTCCTGGACAGCCTCGGCCACCTTATCCCGGGGTATTTTCTAATCGACCCGTCTCTATCGCCTTCGAATACGATTTTCTGCCCCTGGGATTCACTCTGCTGCCATAAAAGGGCAGTGGCTATGGGTCTCCACTCTGCACATCCTGCCAAAGATCATCTTCTCTCTGAATATCATTAACTCGCGCTTTTGTTGCGTCAAATGCAGCTGAGCCAATAACTAGCTGACTTTGAAAAAGACGCACGGTGATATGCGCAGCTCACGCAACGAATACATGCTAATGAGTATGTGTGTGATAATAGAGGCAAACATTAATGGATTAAAAATGGAGTGAATAACAAAGTGCATGCACTAGAAAGAGATCCTTTAGAGTAGCCGCCGAAGGGCGGCTACTATAAGAATAAAATATAAGAATTGCATACTCTGGTGAGCTATAGGCCACTACAACGACCGCAACGGGTTGCATAATCGTGTGTCTGACGCTGCTGACGCCAAATAGCTCCGGCCATGCGATGACCCGTGACAGTGTCTATTCTTTCAGTGTCCGGCAGAAAGGAAAAAAAAAAAAAAAAAAGGAAACACCGAGCGCCACCGTCGGTCCTAGTACAAGGCGCCGCCGCAGGGAGCGCCACTGAAACAGGATTCTCGGTCACTCGTGGAACGTTTGCTCGTATCTTCTGCATGCGTAGTCTGGTTTATATTCGCTAGAAATGCCAGATGTTTTCTACATTACTAGTGCACTAATGAGGAAGCAATGGAGACATGACGAGCGAATGTGAATGGCTGAATTTCAAGTTTCTTTTCCCGCTCGCAGCCCACCAAAAAGGTACCGAAGTTAAGTACGCGCGCAAATGTGTTTCGAGAAACTCTGCTTATACCAGTGCGCTGCGCCCACTCAGAGAAAAAAAAAAAGAAGAAAAAACCCGTATATGTCTCGGAATCGCTGTTGTTGCTCTGCGATCCATGTAGGAAACCGGAATACAGCATTCCTATAACGCTTTCATTCGAATAAGAACAATCGAATGCATAAGAAAAGCCGTATCGACATTCAGAGCTTAAAATGTTTCGTAGAGACTAATTGGCTTGTTAGCACATTACCGATATGCACCCTGTCTGCCGACTGGTGAAGTTCAACGTGCAGTTTGCCAAAGGAGGCCGGTCCCAATCAATGTTCAGTATTTTGAGCTTCGTCAGTTTTAGTCAGCACGGCGTCATCATCTTCTTTCGGTGGCGCGTCGATGGGGGTTCGTGATAAGCAATTGACGCCGAAATGCCTGCGGCCAGAGTTGTATAGACCACTAACATATCAAAATCTTGAAGACGCTGGCTTCCTCGATCAAGGCGGCCAAACGGATCTTTCGAATTGGCGTGCCAGCAGAGTGAGCGCGTGGTGATCGCTTACTATCTTGAATTGTCGACTGTATAGGAACGAACGGTACATCGGAGGGGCCAGATGATCGTGCGACACTGCTCGGTAGTCCACTAACTGACTTCAGCTCTTGAGAGGGATCTGCTGGAGTACGCAATAACTTTCTCCAGTCCGGCGCTTTTCCTAACGGGGAAGGCACATAGCGCCATGCTGCTTGCGTCGGTTTGAATTTCAGTCTGGGAGTTTTTATCAAATGGCCCTATAGGCCCTATAGTAACGCTTACGTTCCTCGAAGGCTTCCGCTTGCGGTGTTTTGCATTGAAATGGCATGTCTGCTTTTGTATGCACCGTCAAAGGCTCGGTGATGTGCTAAACGTTCCTGACAAATTGTCGGTAATACGCGCACAGTCCTTCGTTTCAGCAGGCTGTAGAAACAGCGATTGCAGCTGTTTTTTTGTAGGCCTGAGCAAACTCCATCCTTGTAGACGAAGTGGCACTTTACTTGTATCAACATTAACCCTAGTGACTTGACTGCGTCCAACACTGTCCGGAGCCTTTTTAGGCGCTCTTCTAAGCTAAACCTCCCCCCATCGCTACTCTAGAGATTGTGCCTATCATTCATGCCATCACGTCCTTCTCTGAGCTTCCTCGCACTTCTTCGTACACCATTTACACTGACTCAATGGCGGCTATTCGGTTGCTGCAGCCTCGGCTGATTCCTTCTGACCTAGAAACAGCATTACACCACGCCTTACGTTCGTTGGCTCCATCGTCAGTCACTATACAGTGGGTCCCTGGCCATGCAGGGATCGCAGGAAACGAGCTGGCTCATCACCTAGCCCGCGATATTCAGATCCGCGTGCCTGTGATCCCTTGGTCAGGCCCTCCGACGTGGGACGACGCGTTGGCCTATAAACTCACAATTAAGGAACACTACCGCCAACTAAAAACGTCATTTAGGCACGTACCCCACCCCCATCGGCATCTCTGCGTTGCTCAAGCACATATATACTTCGGAGGATTCAAACGACCACACTTATTACACCTTCCCGTTATTACACCTTCTTCGTTCAGACCCTTTTTGTTCCAACTATGAAAGGACGACGGCGTCATCTGGGTATAAAGGACAAATTTGCTGCTTCAAGCCTACCAGTAAAGCATCCATTACTCGCTGGAACCTCGCTAGTGGGGACCAAATGGCATCACCTTTAACTAGAATACGCTGTCCGGTGTAATGAACGCGGTTTCTCGCGGCATCTTTCGCCGACCTCATTTGGCCAGTAGCCACTCTTCAGGTGCATGGAAAGTGCTTAGAAATACAGGGCCGGTCCAGTGTGTCGTCGATGCGAGGGAGGGGGCAGACATCCTCATTCGTTACGTTGTTCAAGCAGAAGCAATCAACGCAGGAGCGAAGTGCGCTATCTTTCTTATTCCCCTGAACGACTGGTGCCACCAAGGAGCTCTTTCGTTGACTTGTTAACGTCGCCATAAAGCATTTCTCCCACTTGATGGATAATAGCGCTGTAGTGTTGAAGCCGAGTGCCCGCATAGTCTCGTCTGCTTCGGGGTAGTTCTGGATTGATTTCGAATGTGGACTGGAGGCCTTAATTAGGTGCATCTTCAGCGGGTTGGTCGAGAGGGTGAATACGTCTCGGATGTCTGCTAGATCGTCGAGGAAGGCAACCGCCGTGCCTTTGTCGCGATGCCGCTATACTTCGCTGAAGTTCGTCACCTGCAGGACCTGGGTTTGTCCATTCTGGGAATGGGCGATGCTTCTTGCTATGCCGAGTCCTATAGCCCTAGAGCTCCAGGGAGTTTCCCTCCACCACGCCTTCGGCGGTTCCGATTTTTTTCGGTACCAATGTGGACGATGCCGCTTGATCGGTGCGGTGCGCTCAATTTTTCGTCGATGACATTTAGAGCGACGTGACGCATCAAATTTGAAACAGCATGTATGGCTTTATCTTATGAAATCTTTATGAGATTTAGTTGAATATTATGATCGGTACGTCCATTTAGTGTTACTTTTGCGATGCATGACCTCTACGGCGTACTGAGGTTACCACCAGCGTTACTTATCAGCATTACATTCGTTACTTTCTTCAGCAGGACGGCGAACGGTCCACTCATGACTGAGTCTTCAGCTCCCGTTTTCATCAATGCAGTTAACCCTGCAACCGTCGACGGGGGTCACTTGTTCGTGTCCTCGCATTGCCGTGCAAGTTTGAAGTCTAGTCGAGTTCGTTAATGTCAAGGGTGTTTTTGTGTGGATAGTCACTGCAATGATTCCTGCATCGTCATTCGTCTTCGGCTGCGGAGGATCTCCGTTATTTCGTCGCGAAGCAACATCATCTCCAAAGGTTGCTGTCTTCAGTTTCCCCTGTGGGTGCTGGAGACCTCCTCTCACAGCGACAGCGTAGCAGCGGGCCGGCGGCGCAAAGCGCGCGGTGAAAGGGGAGGGAGAGCGGGACTGACGTTTTGATGATCGTATCTGTCCTCTGCCCAGGTAGTCGTTCATTTCCTGCGTTCGTGGTCCGAAGCGCTGTCCGCGGGCGTCGATGGAGAAACGGCGCAGGCCGATTCATCTGTATGTATACAATGGTGAAGAATGTGGCCAGCCTCACTGCAGTGGAAGCACAGCGGGGGGTTGTTGATAGTGCTCCAGACATCACATTTTTGGGGGCCTGCAGGTCGTTTATAAAATAATCAGCCGGGTGCAAACTAGTAATGCTTGTGACATGACGTGTTGGTATCGGCGAATGCTTGGTGCGTCTTGTCGAGGAGCCGAGCTACGCATTGCGGGGGCGCAAATGAGGATTGGTGGCTCTTGTGGGATGTTCGTCGATGTCGGAGTAGCAAGCGCCTACGGCAATTCTCGCCTGGAATCGATAAAAGAGGCTACTTGAGGCTGAGCAAACGACGGTAGCAGTCGGCGCAGTTCCTCCCGGTCTACCTCCTGAATAATTTCCCGCAAGTCGTTTGTGGCGGTTATCGTCTACCGACGGTTGTACTGCCGAATTCGGGCGTCGAGGGTCCCTTCGATGAAGGACGCGTTTATTTTGAATTGGGCCACAGCTTCCCGCGAGATTCTCACGATACCAGCTAAAAGCGACTCTGACGCCTGGCATCAGGAAATTCACTTTCTTGTCCTCGTTGTCATGTCTGTGTCGTCGCAGCAAGACAATCGCTTCATTTATTCAATATAACTGAGGACGGACTCGTTGAGGAGCTTATAATCTTGGACTCGAGGACCATTTCAGCTCTTTATTTCATCATGATCTACGTGAACGCTTTCAGGAGCTCCTTCTTGAATTGCTCCCATATTGTGAATAAACATTCGAGGTTCTCGTTCCACGTACGAGCACGGCCACTCTCGAGGGAAAACACGCTTCTCTTGCGCGCTCTTCACCAGCCGTGGTGCGAGCAGCCCCATCAAATAGAAAAAAAAAAGACATGTTCTGAAGCTTCAAAGTGCCGCCCTAATCGTTAAAGGCTGCGATTCGCTCGCATTGGCCCTGTCAGTCCTCTGGATATTCTCCCAGAGTGCCGTTGAAAATGGGCGGCCGTAGGTGCTACTGGATGACAACTGGAACCAGTGCTGTGAGCTTGGACATCGTCGATGTTGAGGCTTCCTCTCGGGGTTGAGTGGGATCGTATAGCATCCCTTGTTCATGTTGGAGCCCTTGAAGTCGGCGGCTGGCACGGTGGGCTCTAGAAAGGTCTTCCGGGGCGACGTGCAAGAGGGCTGCTCTCATGCATGAGAGGCACCGACTCTACCAGATGTCATGTGGCGATAAAAATGCCATCGGCAACAAACGAGGAAGCTGGCGTGGTACTGAACTCATCTCTTTATTGGGCTGGCTTGCGCCCGCAAAATTAATTAGCGACTCGGCGTCGGTGATAGCAGCAAGCGTGCTCAGCGGCGGTCGAACAAAACAATGGCTGTTGCTTCCGGCAGCGCTGAAGGAAATATCGAGATAAAGCCGCCAATGGCAAAAAGCACAATCTGGAACAATGTGGAAGAGTGGTGTTTGCCTGCAATTTTTTTAGGTCAATCTTGGCACATCTTACCTTACAAAGAATGCGATAAAACCATTTGTAGACGAAATTGCACCGTGAACAGACAAAGTGTGCAATACCTTCGCGGCATTACTTAGGTCGCTCTGCACGAGAAAAGCAAAGTGGTAAAGCTGCATGCCGGCGACTGTTGGTAGCAACAAATAATAATAATAATAATAATAATAATAATAATAATAATAATAATAATAATAATAATAATAATAATAATAATAATAATAATAATAATAATAATAATAATAATAATAATAATTGGTTTACGGGAAAGCCTGTGGATACCTGAACCGCAGCGCAAGGGAAGGAAGGGTTCAGGCGTCTACCGAAAAAGTGTGACAGATACTGCCCCCCCCCCCCCCCCGCCCTTTCCTGTAAAACAAATAAATTAATTAAAATCTTAACCACAGCGCCACTGCGGCGGACATACAAACAAATAAAATTCACGGATTAGAAATTAACCCGCAGCTAGTCAGTCACGTTACACTTGCTCCAAACGAACTCATACCCCAACCCCTGGCGCATGAAGCACATCGACCCAGACTACGACGGCCAACATGTGTGTGAATGGTGCAGTGACCGTGTAGACGTAAACCATATGCTGTGTAGTTGTGCATGGAGCGACGCCTACGCCAACAAGGAACAATGGGACAAAGTGTTACAAAGTGCTTCAATACATGATCAGCTTCGGGCTGTCCAGGAGGCCCGCGCGGCGGCGGAGAGCTTCTCTCTGTGCCGACGCGGGAGCTGCCCTCTACAACTGGCGCTAGCCAAGTGTCCTTCAGGACCCCTGCTGTGGGAAATAAAGTTTTACCAAACCAAACCAAACAAAACTAAGACAACAAATAATGTTTCGTTGGTGCGAATCTGCAGCTCTCGTCATAAATTATTAATACGGTTTTCCGCGGAAATCGCTCTCAGGTGTTTTAAGTCGAAACACGTCGCACAAAATTGATTTTTTTTTTCATTCAATTCAGACGTTATGCAAAAATGAATGAGCATCAACTGGCTTAACTACAGATTTCGTTTTCATTCAATTTTTTTTTTCATCAAGAACCCGCTGAAGCTGGTACGAATTAAAATCTTGCTTTTGTGTATGTATATATATATATATATATATATATATATATATATATATATATATATATATATATATATATATATATATATATATATATATATATATATATATATATATATCGTGCCCGGAACTGAACCGAAAAAGCGTAAATCCAACCACGAGCTGAATCCGCAAAACATTCCGCTTCGACACCCAGTCTGCGAGGAGCAGCAATAGCATATGTCAAATAATTTAAGTTAGTTTGGTTTGGGAAGCACAGCTGCTCACGTGACAAGTGTCACATATACGCCATTCGCTCAAGGCGAAAAACGTCACGAGGAACTGTAGCTCCTCACACGTATGTCCCAAATTTGTAATCATACGTACACTGCATTGTTATCACAAGTCAACTTTATCTACATTCGTTTTACAGGTACACGAATTCGTCCATGCCGCTACAAAGAACAGTTGTGCTGGTAAAAATACTATTAATAATAGTAACAAAGATAACCGCTTCGAGCTAATTACCGTGATAAATATCTCGACAGACGTTTTTTTCTTGTATACTTCGATCGGCGCCATCGAAAAGCAGCTTCCTCGGATGGGAATCGCACCCGCGCACAGATACGCTTCGCAGCGGACAGCCGTAACCCCTCAGCCACCGCGGCGGGTCTTTTTGCCGCCAAAGCCAATCTTCTTACATATATATATATATAAGACCCTATTTTGAAATCCGTCTCACAATAACTCATTTTCTCACCTTGTGCAAGAGCTCATTCGGGCGCTCCAGATCCGAGGCGCTGACGCGCTGTTGAAATGCGGTACCTCATGCACTTTGAAACCTTACTCCACCTTCTACTGCAAAAATCCCGGATGGCGCCGGGAAGTGATGGAACGCGGTAGGCTTATATTGCATCAAGGTGCTCGTAAAATGTGCAGTATTAAAATGCTTGCTGTAGATTTTAAAATCGCACAAGGCCTTTTTAAATTGTAAGTACGTTAGTTTGCGGTCCTTAAGTTTCTTTTCTTTCTTTTTTCAATACCCGTTACATAAGGTTTAAAAGCGCAGCTCTAATTTGACTGAGACGATAGAAAGGTCTGGCAACATAAAGCAGTTGCTGTCACTTCCTCCAAGGCTGTCACAGTATGTCGCCATGAGCGCAGCGTCGTCCTGTGCACCGAGTGGTCTGCATTTCGGCGCCATTTCCGCTCCTTTTATTCGAGATCCCTAAATCATTTTATAAACTTCATAAAAAAAATGTATATGTCGCCAAAGCTATTCTTTTAAAGAGAGTCACGTTGCTGGTCCTGCTGCTGCATTTTAGCCCCGGCCAAGCCTACGTACATCGCGCGACGCGGATGCTCTGATACGCTTACGAAGCGGCCTCTCCCTTCCATCGTACTCAGGTTCGCGGTGTGGCTCGGGCGACGAACAATGGCTACGACGTTCAGACATGCACACACCGTTTGTTATTGCCTGCAGTCGAAATGGTTGGCGAGTGAGGCACCGCAGTGTTTCATACCAGGTACGTGCCACTGAGCCACGTCTACGGTAATACATGATGCGATTAGAAAGGCGAACGTACCCCTGTGTGCAATATGAAACAAAGTTTGAGCACTAAATTATTAGTTAACCCATAGTTAGGTGCAATACGCGCTGTTTTTTTTTTTTTTCGTTTTCTAATTTTTTTCTCTTGCCGTGCACAATCCAAAAGCCGTTCTCCACTTTTATACTTTAATGAAAAAAAGAAAAGCCGGTGTTTAACTCCACATGGATCTCACTGTTCCCCTTCAACCTTGTATCGTGATTTTGGCGTATATCAATAAGCTTCTTTGAAATCTGCTATGCATTCCGTCGTCCCATTCGCCGGTTTGGTGGCTCGACAAGGACTGGCATCACAGTTGCTATGGAAACCAGCGAGACACAAGCAATGTTTTCGCTCGAATATGGCGAATGTGCGAGTGCCTTTGCACTAACTGTGCGCTTTTGTGTAGAGTTGGTCCCTTTCACTAGGGCTCGACAGAGATACAGCAGTTCCCCTGGTTTGCCCATGTCGTCAGGGTTCCTGCACCTCATCATCCAGAGCAGTAATATGTGTAACCAAAACCTGTTTTCGACCTGCTAATCGGTACAGCTTTGTTCAACCTATAGAAGGACACTCAGGGAGACAAAAAATAAACGGCACCGACCAAAAAACTATATTTAGGCTCCCACATGGTAGTTTTGTTCACAAATGGGAGCCAAGTGTTACCTGCCAAGGCTGGTACACGGAAGGGCCAGCTGCGCCGTGCAATGCTCGGCAAATGGCAGACTAGAGAGAAGAAAGTCCCCATCCCTTCTTAAAGGATGAGGAGGCGGAGACAGGTGATGGCTGCCACTGGACGAACCCTATAATACACCTGCTAAGGCTGGTAAATACATGGAAAAGCTAGCTTCGACTTGTCACTTACCACGGTTGCCTAAAGGAAAAATGGAGATAGGGGAATTTCCCCTGTCCCTCTCTAGCAGAGGTGGGCAGCCTCATGAGGTTTCGACCTCATGAGGTTGCCCACCTCAAGAGGTCGACCTCAACCTCAAAATGGCCTCAACCTCGCGGAGTGAGGGGAGGTTGAGGTGAGGTCGGCGACAGCTCGAAATTTTTTGAGTGAGGTCACGAAATTGGACCTCGACCTCACGCGTGAGTTTGAGGTTGAGTGAGGTCGTCATTGTATGAGGTCGAAATTGTGAGGTCCAGGCTTTTTGCTGTTGCCGCGGCTTTCTTCGAAGAGCGCCCCTTTTGACGCGGAGCTAGAGCGTACTGCCGCGGTGTGCCCGCCGACTCTCGGTGTTTGGTTACCCCCCAATCGGACGACCGGATGCCGCAGCCCCTGCCCAGCTTTCGGCATTCCACCGTAATGTCCGCAGCCCGAGGACGCTTCCCTCTGGTCTACTTGGAAGGCGATATTTTTTTTTACTTCACGAACTAATCATGCCCCCCGCCAGCCACTCCCGTTTCCTCTGACTTGTTTGTGCCGATGCTTGCCGCAGGCTCAAACACCCAGGAGCGCGCAAAGCACATAACTCGCATTGACCTGCGGTGCTTTTGTCGTATGCCGCAAATAAACCAGCAAACTAAAAAGCGAAGAAAATAGTATTTGCGCAGACGGCGCGGAGCAGAACTGTGTCTTGTGCATGCCCGTTTCCAGGCGCTAACGTCACGGCTGCTGCCTTACATTCGATAAAGGACCCCGCAGTACATTACACGGAAACTTAACAGAAAATGGTGCAGCGAAATTGTTAGGGGACGTGATAGTGACAAATAAAAAATAACATGAACAAACCAGAAAAACCGGCACAATACCATCTGGACATTTTATGGAAGTCCCCCCTTTCGAATTGTACGTCATCGTTCTATATTCCGGTCCTGTAAATTTATATTCTTGTATTCTCCAGAACAACCTCTCTTTGGTCTTGTGCTGCTTGTTTCTTCTAACAGATTCACAGGTGATGAAGGTGCTAGTGTAGCGGTAAAACATGCAACAGGATGAAATGGACGGCACAGCTTATAAGACGCAACTGGTATACAGGAAAAAGCCTGCGCATGTTAACCATTTGCCGAGATAGAAGAGACAAAAAAAAATGAAAAAAAAAAATGATTTCGCTCCGCTAAGGCCCTTTATTTCTCTCTCAAATTCTAGTGAAATCAAGCAATGCAGGAGGAAGGAGGAGCGTAAGGCATTCTTAACTTCATAATATCAGGTTTCCCTTGAAATCTCTTATTCAGGCGCAGAAAAAAAATAGAGAGAGAAAAGCGTTCTCCTACATGTGTTTATGAGCTAGAAAGTATTTAGGTGGTTTCCGACTCGACATTTTGGTGTCTAGACGGACGAATTGGTGTGGCGAACTGAACGTGTCTGTTTTGTGCTCCCGTCTGCTCGAGACGGACAAATCAATCGGATGAAAATTTTTGTGGCCAGATGTCGGAATAATTTTTTCATATATTTGTTTTTTCTTTAAAAATTAATTTAGATGTACGTGATATGAAGCCAATTACATGATAGCACTGAGGAATGCAGTATTAAGTCGATGTCTCAAACCTTCTATACGCTCTGGGAAGCGCAGTTCTCTTCTGTTTTTAGTGTGAGATATTTGTTATTACTTTCGTCAACATGGTTTTTATTTATATATTTTTTCTTTTATGTTAATTAAGTTCGTACACTGCCGAAAAGAGAACAGGCTTCTTCCCTCAGATTAGGCTCTTTCTTTGGCATCTTTTAAGAGGCCCATAGCTCAACCCTCCTTTCCACTTACCCGCGCGGTCATTTAGGTTTTTTCTTTTTCTTTTGCAAGTATTGGAAAGCGCGATCTAGTCTCTGAAAGCGGAGCTGGCACACATACGCCATTGCCGTTTGGTGTGTATTGGTGACTGTTCGGCATTCACCGCATGGGCAAAACCAGATGCCTACAGACGGACGGCGAAGGAGTGCGCGGTCCCAGCGGGGGGCGCGGTCCCTCCGGGCCGCTTGCTCGCCTCCTTTCTGTTGTTCTTGTCTTTATTTTACGTTTATGTGCTGTAACTATACGACACTAACGGGGAAATGGTTTCTCTAGATTCACCTATGGTGAATGCGGCGAAGCAGCTTCGGAGGCACCACCGTACGTGCAATTTATTAGTTCAGTCTTCAAAGGAAAACAAGTGAATACCACAAAGAAGCTCGTCTCAGAATTGTTGGCGAAATGGCTTCGAGTATTCGGTTCGGACGTACAAGTATTTATATCGTGTGTGCGTTTTCTTTTTTTTTTTTAGTCGGGTGGGAGTTGGACATTTTGCTCCGGCGAAATTTGACAGGCTAGCCGATGTTCGCGACAGCAACGTGGTTCACGTTTAACCCTTTTTCCTAGCCGTTCCGACCCTTGTAATTTTTTAATGTAAGCGTGGGGTTCGAAGAAGCAATTTCGCCAATTCTTGCAATATGCCACGGGATCACAGAATTATAAACTAACGCCCAGGAGTGGCCGGTTGGGACCTCATAAGATAAACAGCATTCCTCTTCGAAATTTTCTGAAGGTTTATTCGGCGGTGGCCGAGTTTTATGATTAATTGGTGTTTTGCTGTCTTTTCCTCTTTTGTTTGTTTTGTTGGGGATTTAGTCTTCACAAGTCGTTTCATGAATGGCTATTATGGAAAATTTGTGCCCCCTTAATATGACATCCGTTAATATGGAGGACCCGAATTATGGACAGTTTTTCAAGGGGCGAAGATTTTTCAATGTATTTATGTCTCGCTAATATAGAAACTCGCTCTCTGAACAATGGAGATGGGATGAATGCACACAGCCTATTCAGCCCATGTATTTTTGTCTCGTTAATAGGGACATCGTTTGAAAAAAGCTGGGGAGTCCGAACCCAAGTTAAAAAAGGGTGCGCAGGCCAGGAACCTATGCGACAGCCGATACGGTCGGGTGCCTGAACGAGTCCTGTGGAGTTGCAAAGAACCAAAGCGGGCGTGTCGTCGTTTTAGGAGGGGAGGGGAGGGGGGGGGGCTAGAGCGGAAAGGAAGGGAGGAGGAGGAGAGAAGGAGGGTGGATGACAGGGATCGTACACAGCAAACCGAGGGTCAGCTAACTAAGAAAGATCCCCAAAGGAGGGAACCGGGAGTTTTCTGGGTGCAGCGGCAGCGCCGCAACTAGAGGCCGCAGTCTGGAAAGAGCAACATGTGGTCGCAATAAATTCTGCTGAACGTGAACAGAAGAGAGGCCGGTAAAAGCGTAAGAAAAAATAAGAAGAAAGACAAGCGCCAAAAATTGGGGGTGGGAACTGAAGTTTTTCTATCCCAGAACACAAAGTGTGTTCACTGAAACCGTTAACGCTTTTCGGTCACGGTTAAGACACACTCACGAAGTAGAGCGACAAAAGAAACGCGACGACCACGCAAACAGGATCGGCGTCCCGTCCTGGACGCCCTTCCTTCTCATGCTCCTGGTTTTCGTCACTGTTGCGCTGCGGAACTACCACATTTTGCACCACAGCGATCCGCATGTCGGCTTCGCTGCGGCCTTGACAAGGTCTGAGATCTTCGTAGTCGGCTAGCCGTCGTTCTAAACTGTACTTCAGCTTGCAGTGTTTGTTTCATAGGAACACATACAAACGGCACAGGAAAGGGCTGTTTGATAGCCCTCTGTGTACGGGACGGGCGATAAAACAAAAGCGCCCGTCCCGTGTGTCTCGCTGTGTCCCTGTCTGTTTAGCGCTATGTGGCAAGAAAAGAAAAAGAGCATATCGTCATTGTTGTCGTCGTCACTAGGGTCAACAGCATTTGTCTTTTCAGTTTATAGTAAGAACTGGCTTGTTTTATTTCTAATACGAATCTTATTCACGTGGGTCAGATGGGATAAACTCATTGTATTGCATTATGGGCCTATGCGTAGTAACGTGGTACCGATGTAGGCCTTTGATTGAAACCGACCACAAAAGGGTAGGCGAGGAGGGGAAGAGGATTGCCACTTTAGTGCAGAGTTGGACATGTAGTGTCCAGAGCTTCTCTGCTTTTATCCAGGATATTATTTGTAGTATAAAGTTAGGAGTAAAATACAGCCTTCATACAAAAAAAATTCTGGCTAGCCTATATATACCCCAGGATTAGCGAGAAATGTATATTTGCTTTAAGTTACGGTTTAATTAAATGATTCTTTTTTTTCTTTTTTTGAGGTCGAGCGCCCGACCTCAACCTCACATTTTGAGTTTGAGGTGAGGTTGAGTGAGGTCGCCAATAGTCACCTGAAAAGTGAGGTGAGGTCGCCTGGGGGACCTCAACCTCAATTGATGAGGTTGAGGTTGAGTGAGGTCGCCAAATATTTTTTGAGTTTGAGGTGAGGTCGAGGTTTTTGAGGTCAAATGCCCACCTCTGCTCTCTAGTGGAGAGGAATGAGAGACCGGAAGGTGATTGCCGTGGGAAGATGAAAGGTTCTAAACAATTTAGAAGATACGTGTGGTGTTGCATTGTAAGTGCAGGTATGCATCATGCACGTGTAGCACTTAATGGTAATGTAGTATGTATACTATCTCTGTAGAGGTGCATGGCGGCTCACAAAAAAAATTTTCAAGCTATCGCATTGTCACAGAATTGTAATCAGGCGTCCACCAATTCTTTTTTTTTTTTTTTTTTTGTTCCTTGACTACATCTTTCAATTTATTTTGAGGGTTTCTTATTGCAAACACTGCAGAAAGGCCGTTACCTTTATACGAGCTGCAGATGAATATATCGGGTACGCAAGGTATTTGAGAACACAATGTTAACTTTAGGAAGGGAAGCATATTTCCAGAAAAAATAAATTTTCACAAAATTTCGGCAACTACTCCCTTAATGTTTATTTCCACAATTGCGTAATGAATCCACCGTTCGCAGCCATAACCGATTCAGTGCGGCTTCGGAGACGGCTGCATAATCGGATCAGGTTGGCTATTGAGTCAGCGATAGCGGCCTTTAGCGAGTCTCGTGTTATGCAGTTTTTTGATGACCTCTCGCGGAACGACGCCCCAGACATAGTTGTAGAGAGGATTTTATTCTGGCGAACTAGGAGGTCACAAGTTAGGACTGAGGTGGTCGGGAAGGTTATCAGCCAGCCAATCCTGGGTGATGCAGGTGGTGTGGGCTGGAGTCGAATCAGCTGAAAGACACGAAAGTTTCCTTTCGATGTAGTCTCTATCCAGGGCTTTACAACGGTGGCAAGCAACTCCATGTACGCGGAAGTATTAACGCGGAGTCCTTCCACAAAGAAGTGTGGAACATGACGCCACCCTCGTTGCTGACGGCGGCTAACATCATCCCAAAGATGGAAATATTGTGTGCAACATCGTAGACACCTCATCAGAGCTCGTGCAAAGCCACCTTTCGTTATGGTGGTTAACCTTTTGGTCTTGGTGAAAATTCTTTTCATCTGAAAAAACAAAACAAAAAGCAGATCATTCGAGGCTCCTCAGGCTTCTGCAGTTTCCCCGTCTGATTGAAACGAGATAGAAAGTGGTAGCCTGCATGCTCGCCAGTGGCTGTGCATGCTGATTACAATCGATATCGACCCATTGTGATGGTAAAACACGCCACCACTGACATCGAAAAATTTTCCGGTTGCCTATAACCTACTCTCCTTCACTTCAGCGCACAGCGGCATCCGATAAAAGTAATTTAATGAAAGAAAATGTGGACATTATGCTATCTGACGCGTGCCCATCTTAGCATTCTCATGTGAAGCGTCCGGCTATATGTGCATTGCGTACAATATGAGACGATGTTAGAACCGCACTACTATTCTTTAACGCATGCTTTCAGCCCCCGAATGCTTTCTCCCCACCCCTCCCACCACGACTTGTATTTGTAACGCGTCTTTTTGAAGCGCAATATTGACAAGATGCTTTGTCTGGTTAAGTCCGTTTAGAGGTAATTATTTTCGCAACTATGTGCACAGTCGAACATGGCGCTGTTCATAACTTTTTGCCGCATTACTACTGCATTTAAAGGTTTTTGAACGGACTTAAAAGGTTGTTGGATACAACAAAGGTATACAGCTTGCTACTAGCATTGCCTATCAACCACGATGGAAATGTTTTGCGAAAGAAAGTGTGGTTGCGTCCTGTAAGCAATATGAATCCCAGCGATACTGTCAGTCGCTCATTTTGGCGGTATGAAAAACGTTTTCCTTCTTCCACTTTAAAGTGGGTAGAATTTCCGCCCCCATATAAAGAGAGAGACATGAAATATTCACGGATGTATAACAGAGATTTGTCAGTCATACGCAAGGCTGCTCTTACACCATGCACGGCCACTAGTGGGCAGCCCCGTGCTTGTGCTCTTAAAACGAGCTCATGCCCATTCTCCGCTTCTTCAAGGTGTTTAGCCCCGTCGCAGTGCATGGTGTACTGGTTAGGGCGCTCGACTGCTGTACTCAAGGATGCGGTATTGAATTTCTGCCGTGGCAGCTGCTTTTCAATGGACGCGAAAATCAAAGCGCCCGTGTGATGCGTTATGTCAGTGAACCTAAAAGAACCCCAGGTGGTCTAAATTTATGGTCTCCACTATACAGCGTCTCTACTAGCCAAAGCCAATTCTCTGTGTTTAAAAACAGAGGAATATATATATATATATATATACTTGCTGCGCACAAAAGCAATATATGTATCCCATTCAATACTGAATACCTGATTAATAGTTGATTTATATTAGCGCAGAAGTACTAGACATGGCATTCACATTTGACATGTTTTTCTATCCGCCGACGGGAATTCGATGCAGAGAAAGGAAACAATGCTCATCAAGAGAGTGGAATTAAACAAACCCAATATATGTGACAGCAGTCCGCAAGAGTCAAGGCATATAGCTAACTACAAGTTTCGATGAACGGATAGGAGAAAGAGTATATAATTTTAGAAACATTATACACAGCCGCAGTTGTTTCTTCCTTATGCCTTAAGCTTATTAAGCGACATTTGAAAGCGGGCTATTCCGGTACTAGTATCAAAGAGGCGACAATAAAGGAGCGTTGCCTTGTAAACAGTAACGAGGTTAAAAAAGGCTCATATATCAGACTTTGTGCCATTCAGAACAGATTTTCCTATGACATGGTATTTTGAGCAGAATTATCAACCGAAATAATTGCTTAGATAGGTCATCAGTATAGGAGTCACCAAATAACACGGTCACTCGAAGATTTCTTCCTACTTGCCAACTAAACGCAATAATTGCTTAGATAGGTCATCAGTATAGGAGTCACCAAATCACACGGTCACTCGAAGATTTCTTCCTACTTGCCAACTAAACGCAACTGCGCTATTCGGCGCCACTAACAGTGGACAGCTTCTCCAACGCAATGGCTGCCCTGGAGTAGTTTCGGTGGGCACTTCTCGCGAATCAGCGTGATTGTGAATGCGGGAGGCACGTCACCATCTGCTGGTGGGATGGATGAAGAGATGGGTGACCACGCATCCCGCCAACAAATGGTGGTAATAATTCGGTCACAAAGCCTGACGCGCATCCCATTCAATGCCGAACTTACCAGCAGTACCAGCAGATACTCTTCTGGAAGAATCAGCTCGGCGAAGACGTGATTCTGGTATCGCACACTGGTTGAGTTGCAGAGCCATAAAAAGAAGCAGAGTGGTGAAGCGGTAACCACATCCAGCTGCATGCCTTTTCCCAGAAAATATCAAGGCTTCTATCATTGGATGGTCGCCTTGGAGCAGTACCAACAGATGCTTTTTTTCTTGTGTAAGGAGGGGACTTCTGGATTCTCCCCCTCATTGGCTGTCCTGTAGCAGTGCCAGCCGATACTTTCTTTGGGGAAATGGGGGTCTCGAGGCTTTTCTCCCTCGCTGGCCGTCCTGAAGCAGTGCCAGCAGATACATTCTTGGGGAGAAGGGGGCCTTTGAGGCTTCTTCCCATCGCTGGCCTCCCTCGAACAGTGCGAGTAGATACTCTTTCTAGGAGGAGAATGAGACCTTGAGGCCTCTCCCTCTCGCTGGCTGCCTTAGAACAGTGCCAGTAGATACTCTTTCGTGGGGAAGAAGGGGCCCTGAAGCTTCTTCCCAGCGCCGACCGCCCTGGAGCAGTGCCAGCAGATACTTTTTCTTAGGCAGAATGGGGCCTTGAGGCTTCTCACTCTCTCTGGCCGCCCTGGAGCAGTGCCAGCAGATACTCTTTCTTGAGGGAAAAGGGCCCTTAAGGATTGTCTCCAACGCTGGCCTCCTTGGAGCAGTGCCAGCAGATACTCTTTCTTGGAGAAGAAGTGGCCTTGAGGCTTCTTCCCACCGCTGGCCGCCTTGAAGCAGTGGCAGCAGATACTCTTTATTGGGGAGAAGGGGCCTTGAGGCTTCTTCCCAACGCTGGCCGCCTTGGAGCAGTGCCAGCAGATACTCTTTCTTGGGGGAGAAGGGACCTTGAGGATTCTCCCAATCGCTGGCTGCCCTGGAGCAGTGCCAGCAGATACTCTTTCTTGAGATAGAGGAGGCTTGACGAAGAGGGAGACAGCGGTGGCGAAAGTTGGTCGTACTGAAGTGCCAAGAGCTGTGTGCAGGATGACAGTGGACAAGGGCTTTCCTTGCTCTGAGCCAACCGTAACACTGCCATGCCCAAGTGATTTCAACGAGATAATCTTCAGGCTTTTCGTCTTCACTAGAAGCCGTGCAGCAGTGCAAACAGATACTCCTTTTTGAGGGATAAGGGGCTTGGCGAAGAGGGTGACCGTCGTGGCGAAAGTTGGTCGGACTGAAGCGCCAAGAACCACGAGAAGGGTGCTACCGGACAAGCGCTGTCCTTGCTCTGAGCCAGCAGTTATTCCACCATTACCAGGTTGCTTCGCACAGAAAATCCTGAAGCTTCTCCCTCTCGATGGCCGCCCTGGAGCAGTGCCAGCAGATGCTTTTTTTTAAGAGAAGGAGCTTGCGGACATGGGAACTGTAGCGGTGATAGCTGATAGAACTGATGCGCCAAGGGCGAGGAGCAAGGAGCCATATGATTCCACACTCATAGGGTGAAGTCTTTGCTCGTCCGATCCGGATTCCTAACGTGCGCAGGGAGCACATCTGAGAAAGCCTTCCAATCTTTCCCACTCGAAGGCTGCCATGCAGCGGTGCCAGAAGGTTTGTTTGCTCTAGGAAGAAGCATGTCAAAAACGAGGTACATGGTGCGAAAAGCCCGTTCACACGTAGTGTCTAAAGTAAAGAGCTGGATGTCATATTCAATGCGTGGATATAAGTGTCCTTGCTCATTGACATTCACCTGCCACCACAGCCAGGTGACGTGCCCCCTCATGTTGTGGAGGTTCTGGTTAGGGACAACAACGACGGGGACGAAATCGTCGTGAGCCTGAACAGGAATGGTCAGGTGGTAGATGATCCAGTGAGCGTCCAGACCCGAGGTCACAGGGCAACGTCGTTGCGCAATGTTTACAGGAGACGACCACCACCAGCAGACGCTACTGAATAAGCCGGTGACTAGGACTTGGTGCGGGTCTTTATGAGCCTGGACGAGACTTGCGGCGTGCTTTAGGAACAACGCCATGTCCGCCCCCGAGGTGACATTGAACTGTTTTTGCGCAGCCTTAACAGCAAGCAACCAGGTCGA
Source organism: Amblyomma maculatum (assembly GCF_055883805.1). Lineage (NCBI taxonomy): Eukaryota > Metazoa > Arthropoda > Arachnida > Ixodida > Ixodidae > Amblyomma > Amblyomma maculatum. The sequence goes on from NC_139344.1 coordinate 47,400,636, forward strand.
ATGAACTAGAATCGTGCCTGAGTAGGAGTAAATCCAAACAGGAGCAATCGCAGAGGCGATAACCCGAAAAGCTCCCGGCAGCGATGTAGCATGGGGGTGTCTTTGCTCTACCTTAGCCGGAGGTGACGAAAGCCAGCGAGCCCCGCCGAAAAAGACAAGGACAAGGGTGAGGACTAGAGCGTCGTGATTTTGAACGGAAGCCGCTGAGTGGGCGAGAACCAGAACTCCGCCCGGCGCCGGGGTGGAATGAAGGTGCTCTTGCTCACAATTAGCCGGAGATGGCAGCCAACAGATATCGTTGAAGATACCTTGGAGGACGGGAAGCAGGATTTGTGCCTGAAAGGGCGCCGCCGTGTTGGCGATGGCACGAGCGACGCCTGGCCCCGATGTAGCATGGCAGTGTCCATGCTCGGCTATGACTGTAGATGACGGCCAAATGAATCCGCTGAAGGGGCTGGAGTCAAAAGCGGGTAACAAGCCGTCGTTAACCTGATCGGAAGCAACCACGTGGACGAGGAACCTGGCGGCGTCGGGTCTTGAGGTCACGTGGCGGTGCTTTTGCTCGCCTTTAATCCAGAGGAGGTCACCACTAGCATGCGCTAACGAAGTAAATGGAGACAAGGATGGTAACTGAATGTTCGCCAGACTGAACGGTAGCGGCCAGGTGAAAGAGGACCTAGACGGCGCCCTGCAGAGAGGTTTCATGGCGTCGTTACTGAGATATAACCGAAGACGGTCAATGGCAGCGTACCCTCTTAATGGAGCTGCGGAGGCAGTCAAGGGCACAATACATGCGAAAGAGTCTCGTAGCCATTCGGACAGCCGCTGCTGAGGAAGGTAAGTGGACGATGTCGGGCTCTCGTGGTAGCGTAGAAGATCAATGCAGCGTGTCACTCCTGCGTGGCGGCCTCGCTGCGCGCGGGGAGTGACGTCGGACAAGTCGCAAACTAAAAGTGGCGAACATTCGAAGCATGGCTTCCTTTTTCTCTGCGCAGGGTACGTGTGCGTGCCACGATATTGGTTGTTGTCTTCTTTCTCCCAGTCGCTCGCCAGAAGAAAAAAAAAGTATTTTGTGGCCTTTTCTATTTTGAGAAGTGTGTCGAAAGGTATGGGGGGAAGAGAAAACAGGAAGAGAATGTAGGAGACAGCTAGAAGGTCTAAAGACCAAGAGTTGATCAAATGAAAATTCTTCACCTGCTTGGCACTAGCAAGTTTTAGTCGATCAGCCAATTCTAGCCCACGAATCAGTTATAATACTTGTATGTCTCATTTCAAGCCTCTTCTGCATCCGAGTTGTAAAACTCGCTTGTGTAACGATGGAATCCTAATCGTAAACGGGATAACAATAATCACCTCCGAGATGTTAATGTGTGCACACTGTGAACTAAGGGCGAAATAATACGTGAACAGCGGATACAAAAACAAAATCGTGCTATTTCACTCTTTTATGATCAGAAAGATGAGCGCCTAGTGGGATTGTTATTTGTACTTAAAAGTATGGCGCAGAAGTTTATCAGTCAGCCGGTTTCAAGCGATCTTCCCTCTGTAATATCGGAATGCGGCCCAACTCGTCAGCATTTCACTATGGCCTGACGGGGCATATATGTACGCGTAAGTAGGATGACAGGTTATATATGTTACCCAGGAGAACTCGCAGAATTACGAACATAACGAGGAGGAGGAAGCGGACAGAGAAACTAGCCTGTATAGACCGCAGTGGGTCTGCGCAATCGGGAGGATTACATTTCTGTACAGTTTGCGTCCAGTGTTTCGCGTGTTCTGCAACTTTTCTTTTTCTTTTTTTTTTCTTTTTATTTTTTTAAATAGTCGGAAACGGCGTATGTCTACGTTTCTGAAGCTGGAACGCGCCATTAATTTAGCTCAAAAGGTGCGTATGTGTAAGTTCGTTTTTTTTCTGAGACTGGAGCATTTTCTTACCGCGCGCAGGCTGCATGTCTGTACTCGCGCATGCATTAACAACTTCTGCGTGGAGTCGCCGACAAGTAACTTGGAAGCTGCCCCAGGCTGTCGAATGATGAAAATTGGCGATGCGCAATCCATACCATTTTTGGACGGGGTTTGAACACTCAACTAGATTATATAACATTCACCACATGCCTGTTACTTTGCGGCAAAAAAAAAAAAATTCTTTATTAAGGTTCGCAAAACGCCTGCTTTTGGGCCCGAACTTCCATAAAGGCCAACACACGAATGGTGGGCATACTAGCGAAAATAAATAGGCTTTTTTTGAACTCGCATATTTTCGAGCACCTCCCACCAATCTGTGCTGTGGTTAATTTCTTTGCGTATCAAATACTCCTAGCCCCCTTATGAGAACATAGCAGGTGTTCCAATCAGTGCACTAAAAAGTATAGGATAACAGACATTCAACAGACGAAAGATAATGACGGGAAAAACAAATATTTCACTGCTAGTAGGCTGAATACTAGCCGATAACATAAAACTCGGAACATTCGAAAAAAAAAAAAAGGTAGAGGTGAGCGGGAGAGGGGTTGAACACTCCTGCCCTGCTATGCCATGGTTGCCCCGCATCTACACAGGGAACGCAGACGACGGCTCTGCTCTCATGGCACCTCGAAGGTCCGATTTTAAGTGAACCTTCCTCGACCCGAAGGCGGTGGGAAAGGAGGCGAGTTCGGAAACGCTTTCTCGGCCACGCAGCCGGTGGCACTTAAGGTTCTCGGGCGGAAGGGGATGTGTTACCATAGGAGTAATGAAGAAAAAAGAACATACGTGAGATAAAATGTAGCCTAGCGTTTATAAATGAGAGCTATGAAGAAATGAAAACGTCTGTGAACAGAGTTAAAACAGAGAATGAGGAACTGAGAACACCCGTAAAAGAACTGCAGGAGGAACGCGACGCTTTGCGAGCGGAACTGAAAGATAATGAAGTCAAACTTTTACAAAACGAGCAACATACGCGATGTCACACCGTTAAATTGAAGTGTGTACCAATGAAGCAAAATGAAGATATCATGGAGAGTGCAGATAAGATAACTAGAGCTATTGAGATGCCACTTTGAAAGTGGCGACATCGAAGTTTGCCACCGCGTTCAAACTGCGGGAAATGCAGATGCTCCAAACATAGCGGTGCAGTTTGCCCGCAGATCCGTCCGTGATGCAAGCTCGACAGCAGAGGATAACGTTTGAGGACATTGAACTTGAACCCAAGTCACACATCAATGAGCACTTTAGTTTTCAATGAAAAATTGTTCGGTGTAGCAAATGCGAAAAAAAAAA